>NC_086000.1:745886-770886 GCF_030014385.1 Trichomycterus rosablanca | reverse complement strand
GTCTCTCTTTAAACTGGTTTTCTTTCTCCTGCTGAGCCTGAGTGATGGATTCTGCATCCAGCTGTTAAAACCACTGTACAGGTGAGAACTGAGGGACAGAACAGTGACGTCCAAAAACGTCCGAATCATCTGAACCTGTGAGTCTGAGGGTTGGTTACACCTGTTAGGGGGGCGGAGGGAGACGGTGGGTGGAGTTTGGGCTATTGATCGCAAGGATATGGGTTTGAATCCCACAAAATTAAGCGAGGCCCTTGCCATACAGTGGCCAACCCTGCACTCTGACCCCAGCTTCCATCCTCTTCAGTGTCAGCCCACGGACAGATGACCTTTCATTTCCATTATTTACCGTCTCTGTGCAGTACCTCGACCAGCCAGCAGGGGTCATGACTGCAGCAGTAATGCAGCGATTATTATTATTATTAACTATTCGTTTCTTACCATGAGCTGTTTGATTTCCTCCTGGTACTTCATCTTCATCTTCTGGTTCTCCTCTTGGGCTCTGGAGATCTCTCGAGTGAGTTCCTCAATCAGAGCGTCCGTGGCTTCGTCCTCCTCCTGGAGTTTCTTCTCCTGCAGGTAGAAACCATCATTAGGGACGAATCCCGGCCCTGAACCGGAGTATTCCGGACCGTTCTGACCTCGCCCCGTAGCTCGCTGTATCTGCTCTCCGTTACAGCGACGGCTGATCCGAGTTCGTTAGCGCTCCGTTCCTGCTGCTCCTTCAGCGTCTCCAGAGAGTCACGCTGCTCGTCTCTGTGAGTCTCCAGTTTAGTCCTGGACACAGTATTAATGATGCTCTGGGTGGAGTTCTGCCCCTAGTGGTTACGATGTGAACTACAGCAGAGGATCATGTTTTTATTTGAAGGTTTGGGGTTCCAGGAACGTCCCACTGGTGGATGACTGACTAGGATGTCTGACTAGCTCCTGGTCAGGCGTCCACATACTTTCGGTCATTTAGTGTATTTAGTTTAGGACGAACCTGCTTTTCTTGGCGTTGAGCAGCTTCTCCTCCAGATCCTTCAGCTTCTTCTGGAACAGCTCTGCGTTCACTCTGAAACCAACGACGTACAAATGAAAGTTAATGATGCAAAACCTTCTGTTACTAAAATACGGACACGTAAACAAAGTGTTGGGTTTTTGGGTACCAGCTTGTTACCCCCTTCATCACCTGGCGCGATCATCTCGCTGGTACCTAGAGCGCTTGCTTTGGGGGCACAAACTTAATCTTAGTCATGCAAGCACCACATATCAGCCTGTTTTATATTTATACACCGATCAGGCATAACATTAAAACCACCTCCTTGTTTCTACACTCACTGTCCATTTTATCAGCTCCACTTACTATATAGAAGCACAATTACTGACTGTAGTCCATCTGTTTCTCTGCATGCTTTGTTACCCCCTTTCATGCTGTTCTTCAATGGTCAGGACCTCCACAGGACCCCCACAGAGCAGGTATTATTTAGGTGCTGGATGATTCTCAGCACTGCAGTGACCCTGACATGGTGGTGGTGTGTTAGTGTGTGTTGTGCTGGTATGAGTGGATCAGACACAGCAGCGCTTCTGGAGTTTTTAAACACCTCACTGTCACTGCTGGACTGAGAATAGTCCACAGACCAAATATATCCAGCCGACATCGCCCCGTGTGCAGCGTCCTGTGACCACTGATCTAGAAGGTCTAGAAGATGAGCGATCGTCTCTGACTTTACATCTACAAGGTGGACCGACTAGGTAGGAGTGTCTAATAGAGTGGACAGTGAGTGGACACGGTGTTTAAAACCTCCAGCAGCGCTGCTGTGTCTGATCCACCAGCCATGAGGATTAGCAAGTGGGTCGTACTTGTTGGATTCGTGTAGCTGTTTCATCTCCGCCTGCATCTCTTTATTTTCTAGCTTATATGTAGCCACGGCGGCGACGCGCTCGTCCAACTGCTGCTTCGATTTCTGTAACCTGAGAGCACAGGGATTAAAAACGTCCAAGAATTCGCCAACGGATCACTGTTATGAAACAATAACGATGGAAAATAAGACTCGTTCGGCTGCGTACGCACCGTCCCATCAGGCTGTGGTGTTCGGCCATAGCTTCGTCCTCCGTTCTCCTCTGCTCGCGGAAGATTTCCGAGATCTCGGCCAGTGACCGGACGTGGACACCGTTCAGCTTCTGCGCTGCTTCTATCTCACCTTCCACCTGAACGTGAAAACCAGAATCTGCCGTCACGCCGCCTGACTCAGCTGATTTTGCTGTCTGCTTTATTTATTTATTTATTTATTTATTTTATATTTTTTATGCATTTTCTCCCTTTTTAGGGCGTCCAGTTGCCAGATTGCGTCACGCTTCCTCTCCACCAATGCCGATCCACGCTCTGATTGAGGAGAACGAAGCTAACCCACGCCCCCTCCGACACGCGGGCAGCAGCCGTATGCATCTCGTCACCTACACTTTGACGAGTGCAGTGCGGATCAGCGTTGTGTACGGAGAGACGCACCCCGAGAGCACTCTTTTCCCAGATCTGAGTTGTGATTAAGCACAAATTACTGCACCCTTATTTCCCCACCCCCTTTTCACCCAATTTAGTCATAGCCAATTAGAGCTTATCTCTAAGGTTCCAAACGGTCACACCGACACCCCACCTCCGACACCTCCGCCCTGTTGTGCGGACCTCTTGACCAGTCAGCAGTGAGGATCCCTGTCTGAGTAACCGTCCCTCCTGCTACGGACACACAGCCGATCGTGTGTCTGTGTAGGTGCCCGGCAGGCTGATAGCACAGCTGAGATTCGAACTTAAGGCCGTGAGATCTCGGCACTGGTGGAACAGTGCCACCCAAGCCCCCTTCTGCACCCTTATTTGCCGAAAGCGAAGTCTAGTTCCTTGTTTCAGACAGGACTGTCAGGTCTGTAAAGCGCCCGACCGATTGTCGTGTCATTTTATTAGGTACATCTCAAGTACTGGTGCCCCTCTAGGACCTCCAACGCTGATTCTGATTTACATTAGTGAGCATATTTATTTATTTATTATTTTTTCATATTTATTTCTCAGAAATCCAATAATACCACGAAAAAAGCCCAGATGTTAAGGAAAACCTGCATAAATTTGGGTTGGTGGGGGGCATTTTCGATTTAAGACTCATGATCTGATTTCTATCGGGGTATTTATGGTCTCTTTTAGGATGACGCTGCCCTTCCCAGCCACAACATCCCAATGATCTCAATTACAAACAGCAGAATGAACATCGAGCCGCACTGAACCTGTCTGGTGGCTCCCGGGGGCCCCGTGCACCACTTTCCGACACGTATTTGGGCGCGGTTAGCCCCCTCGCAGGCTGGTACTGGACCACCAGGTACTGGATCTGCTTCCTGTCTGATAGCCGTCTGTGTTAAAGGTCGTCTGAGCGCCGCAGAGCTTTGAAGATGCGTTTTTCAAAAGCTCGGACGGGAAATCGATTCTTCAAAATCTGGCATCTAAGAGCGAGGGTTTAGGTTTTAATCCCCTCTGAGGAGGCCAGAGAAGAAGAAAAAGTCTTTGAAAGTGAAGCAGAGCGACGGGGGGAAGTTTGCCGAGGATCTCCTGACCTGAGCGATGTTCTCCTGAAGCGTGAGCACGTTCTGCTTCCGCGCCTCCTCCAGCTCCTGCAGCTCCGTCTCCTGCGCCGCTCTGTCACCGAGACCCAAAACGATTAGGTGCAGATCAAAGGAAAAACGGCGCCGGATCGAAGGAGAGATGAAAAGTCACCTCTGCTCGTCGAGCCGCTCGGACCTTCTCGTCTCCGCCTCCAGCTGAGCCTCCAGGTTCTGCCGCGTGCTGCTCAGTTCGGCTACGCTTCCCTCCAGCTGGACGACTTGCTGGGACACACATGAGGAAAACACACCTGCTGCAGTTTAGGTATGCCCAAGTTTGGCTGTGCGATGGCGGCCCCTGCTGGCCGAGACGGTGAATAACGGAGAGTCTCCGTACGTGATCCGGCTCTCTGAGAGCCTCCGTCTCTGGCAGGTGAAAAGAAGCGGTCAGCCACTCTGTGTGTGTGTTCCCCAAATTACAACTGGGGAACCGGATACGACTAACAAACCTACACAGATGCTCAAGTGGAGCAGTGGTCAATTACACTAGCCCACCACTGCTGGGGGTCAGATTATTGTCAGACATGATTGGCTATGTCTAAGTGGGAGGTGGTGGGGGGGAGGCCTTGTGATGGACTGGGGTCCTGTCCAAAGTTTGTTACTGAAGGTAAGCTGGACCCACCGTGACCCTGACCAGGATAAAGAGGCAGTAAATGAATTAACAATGCTACACTATGGGGTCAAAAGTATGTGGACAGTCTAGTTTGGACATTGTGCTTATTGCGAGTGCAGTAGATGGACAGGTAGAGGTCTTATTTGAGGCTGTAACAGCCTCCGCTCATCTGGGAAGGCTTTTCACTACATTTTGGTTTGGGGCCTTGCTTAAGGGCCCAACAGCTACAACCTAGCAGTGGTGGGATTTAAACCAGCGACCTTCTGATTACCAGTCCAGCACTTTAACCACTAGGCTACAACTGGCAATGTTTTTGTGGTGATCAGTGGTAGGACTAGTGTATTACTTGTGAATACTCGTGAACCCTGTCCTCTCTCTCCACCAGCTGGGCTGTAACTTCGTCCAGCTCTCTGCGCTTCTCAGCGTTCATCCTCCGCTGGTCCTGGATGCTGTTCTCCATCGTCTTCATCTGATAAAAAACCCAAAATATAAACACATGCAGAGATAAGAAGGTGATGAAGCCCTCACACCAGACCCGGTACCTCGTCCTCCAGGAGGTTCTTCCTCTCGCTGAAGGTCCTCCTGTGGTGGATCATCTCCTCCTCCAGACGTTCCTTGGCTGCCGCGCTGTGTTCGATCTTATCCTTGGTGGACCGGATCTCCTTCTTCGTGTCGGTGACGTGGATCTGAAGATCTGCTTTCTCTGAGAGCTGCTGGTTCAGCTGTGAGACCAGTTCGTCGTGCTGAGCCTTCAGAACATCTCGCTCCGGCCTGGAGGACGTTTGTTTACGTTTAGAGCATTTAGGAGATGCTTTTATCCAAAGTGACCTACAGTAGTGTCTAAGCAAATTAAGGGCCTTGCTCAGGGGCCCAACAGTGGCAAGCTGGCAGTGGTGGGGCTTGAACCAGCGACCTTTCCATTACTAGTCCAGTACCTTAACCACTAGGATACACCAGCCACTCATTACTGGGCCCTTGAGCGAGGCCCTTAATCCTACATTGCTCGGCTTGTATCATTTCTTAACTCTGCAAAGAAGCTTCTGCTGAAGGTGTAGATAGTTGCCCTTGGATTTCATTCAGAAGGTCGCTGGTTTAATGCTCGATCGATGCCAGAGTTGGCCCCTCAGAAAGGCCCCTAACCCCTAATTGCTTGGATTGTATTCTTTAAGTGGAAATGTCTGGTTCCCTATGGTAGATTGAAGGTACCAAACCTCCTTGTTTTGTTTTTTGTAAATCCTTCCGACTGCCTGCGGAAAACCGTAGACTCGAAACTCCGGCCACCGCTGCACAAAGCGGCGCGACTTTAGATCATGGAACTCACAGAAGCAGTGCATTCTGGTCCTCCAGGAGTTCCTGTCTCTTCTCCATGACCTGGATCTCCTGCTCCACGTCGCTCAGCTCCTGACGCAGCTGCTTCAGTTCGGCGGCGCCGGCGTCTCTGGCGGCGGCCGCGGCGGCTACAGAACGACACGACGGCGTCGGTGGGTTAGCGTGATTTAGCGCTGCGCCACTCGTTATTTATCGGACCCGTGTTTGTGATCACCTGATATCTCCCTGATGATGTCATCACGCTGGGTCCGATCCTGATGGCGCAGTTTACTGGTTTCGATGGTTTGGACCTCGAGCTGGTCGCGGGCGGCTCTCCTGGACGCCTCCTGAATGAACACAGGTGATCGTAACGTTAATCATTATTTATTCTTATTTACTGATTTATTTATCCGCAACACCAGTAAAAATGATGAGACCTTCCACTGTTTTCCAAACAGTGTTCAGTCGATTCAGATTGCAGCAGGTGGATTGGACATGTCAAGGATTATTCAAGCAAACAGGAGGCACCTGAGCTTAATCTGGAGAATCACAGCGAGGGGTCTGAATACTTTCGTGAATAATAATAACTAACTAACTATTTTCAAACTATTTTGATTCGTGATTCATTCAAAGAAACTATTTTGATTCATGATTCATTCGTGAGTCATTTGTAGAAACTATTTTGATTCATGAGTCATTTGTGGAAACTATTTTGATTCATGATTCATTCGTAGAAACTATTCTGATTCGTGATTCATTCAAACAAACTAATTTGATTCATGATTCATTCATGAGTCATTTGTAGAAACTATTTTGATTCATGAGTCATTTGTGGAAACTATTTTGATTCATGATTCATTCGTAGAAACTATTTTGATTCGTGATTCATTCAAACAAACTAATTTGATTCATGATTCATTCATGAGTCATTTGTAGAAACTATTTTGATTCATGAGTCATTTGAGGAAACTATTTTGATTCATGATTCATTCGTAGAAACTATTTTGATTCGTGATTCATTCAAACAAACTAATTTGATTCATGATTCATTCATGAGTCATTTGTAGAAACTATTTTGATTCATGAGTCATTTGAGGAAACTATTTTGATTCATGATTCATTCGTAGAAACTATTTTGATTCGTGATTCATTCAAACAAACTAATTTGATTCATGATTCATTCATGAGTCATTTGTAGAAACTATTTTGATTCATGAGTCATTTGTGGAAACTATTTTGATTCATGATTCATTCGTAGAAACTATTTTCATGAGTTATTCGAACAAACTATTTTGATTCATGATTCATTCTAACAAACTACTTTGATGAATGAGTCATTTGTAAAAAAAATTTTATTCATGATTCATTGGTAGAAACTATTTTGATTTATGAGTCATTTGTAGAAACTATTAATTTATGAGTCATTTAAACGAATTGTTTTGACTCATGAGTCATTCGTAGAAACTAATTTTATATATGATTCATTCAAACAAACTATTTTGATTCATGATTCGATTGTAGAAACTATTTTGATTCATGATTCGATTGTAGAAACTATTTTGATTCATGATTCGATTGTAGAAACTATTTTGATTCATGAGTCATTTGAACAATTTATATTGATTCATGATTTATTTGTAGATTTTTTTGATTCATGAGTCATTTGTAGAAACTATTTTGATTCCTGATTCATGAGTCATTTATCGTGAAAATATTACAAGAATTAAAAATTGACTCAGTTAAAAGTGAAATTTGGATAAAATCATACTGTTATATGTTTTAATATTTGTTAGGATAAGAAATGAGATTTTGTTGGTGTCCAGATACTTTTGGTGTTGTTGTGTGGTCCAGGTTTTGTTGACGCGTGTCGGGTGTTTGAGGTATAAACGGAGGATCTGAGGCTCTGAACAGTCGACGTAAAGTCATTAAATCTGCTGTCAGCTCAGATGTTATTGTTTCTTGCTGGACGGGACGGCGGGACGATCACTCAGAGCACGCGGCGCTGATCTTTACCAGGTCTTTAATAGCTTGTGCTATCTGGATCAGGTCATTGCTGGCTTCTTGACTGAACGGCGCTCTCTCGGCTCGCAGCTGCTTATCTGATGGAGAGAAATAAACACGCCGTCAGCTCGGACTCGCCTGCAGCAGAGAGGCAAACAACCACTGAATGTTCAAGCAGCTTTAATGTGTCCTGGGTGTTTCAGGTGTCTCACCTGAGCACGAGCACTGATGGTGGGTAATGAATAATGGGGTGTCCACATACTTTTGGCCCAAATGTTCCTCTGTTCATTCTTAATGAATGCAGTTTATTAAATGTGAGGTTAATCAGAACTAAGGGAGCGTCTAAAACGTGCAACTGAAGATTGTAGACGAGCTCGGCCCCAGCTCGGCTTCCGGAACTGGAACGTTTACATATTGTACAGCGCTGTAGACATTCATTCATTCACTGTCTGTTTTATCCTGGTCAGGGTCACGGTGGGTCACCAGTCCATCACAGGACACACACACACACTGTGTACTGTGGGAGGAAACCCACACAGACACAGGGAGAACATGCAAACTCCAAACCACCTGGGAATCGAACCCAGAAGTTACCTAGTGACTCGTACCACTTACTATAACAGTATTACAGAATAAAAGTCCTACAATATGAGTACAGTAATAAATGATATGAAATAAACAATGCTACAGATGAATAAATGTATATATTATTTAATACAATGAAGGTTGTAAAGGTTACCGTATGACTTGCCTAATGACATACTAGTATTATTAGTTACTAGGTAACTACTACAACTTTTATTATATCTTTTATATTATATGATTCTACTGTACATATACTGTAGGATGTTGATTCTATAATTCAGTAGCAAGTAGTACAAACATTATTACAATGACATTTATTTATTTTCACAGATTTCTTACATGATATAATTTATTACTGTACTCACACTGTAGGACTTTTATACTGTAGTACTTTTTAGACGCTCCCTTAATTCTACGACGCTGACCAACATTCACAGACAAACTTTTGAGATAAATTCGATTGTAGTTTGATTCTTGTTTACTGTAGAGTGAGTTTATATAATTTTATTCATATTTGGATGTTTACTGACCGATAACCAGCAGAAAGAAACTCGAATATCTGGTGAAATAACCGATATTAAACTTTTACCTCAGGTAATCTTACCCAGCTCATTTATCTGCTCCAGAGCGAGTTTAACCGCGGGCAGGTCTGGAACTAAACACTCGGCCATCACACCCGCAACAAAACAGCTTCAAATCTCACAATCAAACCAAAACTTTCATCTAGAAATAAAAATAAACGTAAAATAAATCTGTGTTGATGCTCTGAGTGCTGTGTGGGGACACGAGCTGTCATGGCAACCGCTGCTCACGTGGGACAAGCAGATTTAGTTTCCATGGAAACGTCAATACGACAATAAAACACGTTTAAACGAGTTTAACTTTCGTTTCTTTACATTTACTTCAATATTATATATATTTATTATATAAATAATATCTTATTTTATTTTATTATTTTATATTAATCAACAAAAATGACAAAAAGTGAAAACGTGTGACACTTTATTTATTGAAAATGTATTAAAAATTAAAAACTTCTATTATTTTTATTATTATTCACGAAAGTATTCAGACCCCTCGCTGTGACAAAAATCAAAAACGTAAATCTTTTATTTACAAAAGTATTCAGACCCCTCGCTGTGATTCTCCAGATTAAGCTCAGGTGCCTCCTGTTTGCTTGAATAATCCTTGACATGCCCAATCCACCTGCTGCAATCTGAATCGACTGAACACTGTTTGGAAAGGCACACCCGGGTCTATAAGGGCCCCAAATTTCCATTGAACTTGCAGGACAGAAACCAAACCATGAGGTTCAAGTGATCAATCAGTAGCAAGGTATCTAAGGCTTTGAGTGTCACAGGAACCTAGTGGCATTAATATTTTGGAACGAAGGACGCTGGGCACATTTTGGAACCTTCCAACAGGAGGTAAGAAGAAACCCAACAGTCAGATCAGGTCTTCATAAGCAGAATGGAGAGACGGAAGCTGGTGTTGAGTAAAGATGCACGACGCCGAGTGTAAAGGACGAGGAACATGAGGAAAAAGCTTCTTTGGTCTGATTAGATGAATTATCTAAAGTCTATTTCTTTTGTTTTTTTGGGGGGCGGCACGGTGGCTCGGTGGGTAGCACTGTCGCCTCCTAGCAAGAAGGTCCTGGGTTCGATTCCCAGGTGGAGCGGTCCGGGTCCGTGTGGAGGTTGCATGTTCTACCCGTGTCTGTGTGGGTTTCCGCCGGGTGCTCCGGTTTCCTCCCACAGTCCAAAAACATGCAGTCAGGTTAACTGAGATACAAGATACTGAGATACAGTCCATGACTGTGTTCCATATTAATAAACATGAACTGATGAATCTTGTGTAATCAGTAACTACCTGCCCTGTCATGAATGTAACCAAAACAAACACATTTAAATATTAATGAGCAAAATACCTAAACAGAATTATCTGTGTATTTTATTGTGTAATATAAAGATTACTAAAATGAAAAGTGTCAATGGAGACAACAAACAATTTAAAATAAAATATAACATACAGAATCATTAGTTTTTTCCTTAATGTGCTTTTTATTAAAGCATTGAATATATGTATATATAATATTTAATATAAAGTTACATTTAATCGCTGATATCGGGGAGAATGGGGTTGGTGTGCAAGCTTGGAATAATCCAGTATAATGCAACCATCGGTGTCTTAAAAGTGTGGAGTTTGCATGTTCTTCCCATGTCAGCGTGGAACATGCAATCAGGTTAATTGGATAGACTAGCGACCTGTCCCGGGTGTTTCCTACCTTTCACTTGGTAAATCGGACCCGCTGCGACCCTGACCAGGATTAAGCGGTGGTAGAACAGACAGTGAATGACTGGATGTCCTGCACATGTCCATGAGAGGGCAGTGTCGCTCTACAGTCCGGTCCACATGGTCCTCCGCGCCACGGAGAAGAAGTAATTAGATCCGCTCTGGGCTGCGGCGCGTCTATTGATTTCCTCGCCGCCGCGCCCAGGACATTTTCTCCTCCGCTTTTCTCTTCCTCCACCCAAAATATTTGCACTTCTCTTCTCGCTAAATTAGCTTCGGCTCGGGATGAAAGAAGCAGCGAGCGAGCGAGCGAGCGGAGAGCCGCCGGGTTAGCGGTTATACAATCACACCCTGGAGACAGAAGTACCGGGCGTGTTGGGGGGGCTGGAACATTTACATGTCTTCATTCATAGACATTCATTCACTGTGTGTTTTACCTCAGCTTTATCCTGGTCAGGGTTGCAGTGGGTCCGTGGGTCACCGGGTGAGAGGCGGGAAACACCCCGGACAGGTCACAGTCCATCACAGTACACACACACACACCTAGGGACGATTTTATATCTCTAATTATCCAGACTGTGGGAGGGAACCGGAACACCCGGAGGAAACCCACAAGGACACAGGGAGAACATGCAAAACTCTGCACAGAAAGAACACAGACAGCTCCACCTTGGAGTTAAACCCTAGACCTTCATGCTGTGAGCTGTGAGGCGACTGTGGACTCACGGAAAACTCATCAGCCCTCGATTTGGTTTTTAAACACATTCTGTGGTCGCAAGTTTGTGACAACAGTTTGGGGAAGGCCCTTTCCTCTTCCCTGTGTCTGAACGAATCTCAGCCAGCTTAAATCTTTTACAGGAACACTACTACCATCATTGCTGTGGGCAGAAGTTGGAAGTTGGCAGTGTGGTATCGGTGACTAGTAGGTTTCTTAAAACGTTAGGACTCCACCGAACCACAGCGAGAAATATTAATATCCCGGTCAGGCAGGACTTCCATCTCCTGTGTAGAGATTTAAACCAGGATCTCATCAGCCATGGATTGATGTGACAGACTGATGGTGTGGCAGTCTATCGTACAACCTCTGAAATCCGGGTTCGAATCTCATCTAACAATAATAACGTTTCATTTATGTACCGCGTGTTCCGAGGTTTTTGCAGGATCGTGTTCTGGTGTTACAATCCATCAGTGTTTCCATCGGTTGGTGATAAGGCAGGAACAAATACCCCCCCCCCCCCCCCCCCCCACACTTCCCTGGTAGATTACCCCAATCGCCAAGACCCCCCCTCCTTCCCGCCACACCGGCCAATGTTAAATTCATGATTCCAGCCTTGGATTTAACGGAGTCGCGTCAAGTTTCCTTTGACTGCTGTATTACATGAATCTAATTATGTTTTGGGCTTTTGTGTGCGTGTAAGCGTGTGTGTGTGTGTGTGTGTGTGTGTGTGCGTGTAAGCGTGTGTGTGTGTGTGCGTGTAAGCGTGTGTGTGTGTGTGTGTGTGTGTGTGTGAGCAGCTCGTACGCCGCGGATCGCTTTTAATTGGACTCGGTCGAGTGAAAACCAAGGCTGTGAGAGATCGGATTCTGACGAGCGCTCATATCTGAGCTTCTGCTTCTCCTCGGAGAACCTCAGCCTGGAATCACCGATGAGCTGCAGATCAACGTGTGTGTGTGAGAGAAAGCGTGTGTGTGTGTGTGAGAGAAAGCGTGTGTGTGTGTGTGTGTGAGAGAAAGCGTGTGTGTGTGTGTGTGAGAGAGAAAGCGTGTGTGTGTGTGTGTGAGAGAAAGCGTGTGTGTGTGTGTGTGTGTGAGAGAAAGCGTGTGTGTGTGTGTGTGAGAGAAAGCGTGTGTGTGTGTGTGAGAGAAAGCGTGTGTGTGTGTGTGTGAGAGAAAGCGTGTGTGTGTGTGTGAGAGAAAGCGTGTGTGTGTGTGTGAGAGAAAGCGTGTGTGTGTGTGTGTGAGAGAAAGCGTGTGTGTGTGTGTGTGAGAGAAAGCGTGTGTGTGTGTGTGTGAGAGAAAGCGTGTGTGTGTGTGTGAGAGAAAGCGTGTGTGTGTGTGTGAGAGAAAGCGTGTGTGTGTGTGTGTGTGTGAGAGAGAAAGCGTGTGTGTGTGTGTGCGCGCGCGCGAGTGTGTGTGTGTTTTTGTGAGTGTGTGTGTGTGTGTGTGTGAACGTGAGTGTGTGTGACCTTCATTTCTGCACATCTGTTCATTACGTTCAGCTCCGATAAGCTCGGCTCACTATAAACAAGGAGAAATTACGCTCGTCAAGTACAGTGCAGCACAAACACGGGGCATCCAGGGACCCAGGTTCAAACCTCAACTTCTGTCTCGGGCTGTGAGGAGTTTAAAACATGTGGAACAAATATATACAACACCTGTATCACCCAGGTGAAAACTGTCCTTTCTACCTTCCTTACTCTGGCATCTCAGTCATTAAGGTACGTTGCCAGTTCAAGCCCCACCTCCACCAAGTTGGCGCTGTTGGGCCCCTGTTCGAGGCCCCTCTGCGAGGTCCCTAACTCTCATCAGGTTGCATGTTATTCAGTCACAATTAAGTCGCTTTGGATCAAACATCTACGATTATAATTAACAAGCTGCTCGATGTGCACCTACAGACTGACCGTGTCTCCTCGGGAAAGGGGGGATGTTGGTGGCCGAGGCCGAAACCTTGCAATGAACTGTTGGGGTTCCTGTCGGGGGGGTGACATTACTTTGCACCCAGGCAATCCAGGGACCCACAGCGACACTGACCGGGATAGAGCAGTCAGAAGCAATAAGAGAAGCAATCTGAATTTATTTAGTATGATATGGCCAAAAGTACGTGAACACCTAAGCTGGGAATTCGG
Source organism: Trichomycterus rosablanca (assembly GCF_030014385.1). Taxonomy (NCBI): domain Eukaryota; kingdom Metazoa; phylum Chordata; class Actinopteri; order Siluriformes; family Trichomycteridae; genus Trichomycterus; species Trichomycterus rosablanca. Next base: position 757,626 of record NC_086000.1, on the reverse strand, counting down.
GCGCTGGGATGAACCGGAACACCGACTGAAGCTTCCTTGACCAACTAAACGGGCACAAATTCCCACAGACATATGTCAAAGTCTAGTGAGAAGTCTTCTCAGAAGAGTGCTGTAGTGCTAGCTTGTTTTCGTCCGGCAAGCCCACGGCCGTCTAGAACAACAGCCGCTCTTCTGAGAAGCTTCTCACAAGACTGATCACTACGTCTCGGGCCACATCTTTTCACCTGACAGTGATGGAGTCTCACAGAGAGCCACACAGCGTATGGAAAGCCTCATAAGACTTTCCATCGCTAGTGCAGGAGAGCTCTACTGAGGAGAAACCTGGCAACCTTGGAGATAAACTCATTTGAGAGCATGAAGGGGTGAAGGTTTGAGCGCAGGAGAAACTCGGAGCTAATTCATCACCGCGTCTGGCGGTAGCCGCAGAGCCGGCGCTAATAAGACCCCTCGCTTACCAGGCGGTCTCGGAGAGTTCCCCCGTTCCCCCTCGAACCTCGGTAAATCTGCAGTTCCGCCTCGGAGGCTCGGCAGAATGAAGATATACGCCACACGGGCGCGGCTCCATTTCCTCCCTAATGAGTCGGCGTGAGGGACCTTAAAGAGAACAGGGTGAGATTTATGGAACTGATTACGGGCGGGGGAAGCGTTTCGGTTCAGGGACTGACGGATGGAGATTCGGGTTCATCAGAATTTAGTTGGAACTCTTAAGTGTGATGGTTTTTAACGAGGAGTTTTGTCGGCTTGATTTGTGGCGTCGTAAACGATCCTCATACGAGAGTAAAGAACACGGGCGCCTCGCCCCTCGTTCCCGAACCGGGCCGTGATCTGCTGACGTTCAGATATCTGTTCTTCATGGAACACGAGCACCTCACCCCTCGGTCCCGAACCGGGCCGCGATCTGCTGACTCTCAAATATCTGTTCCTCATGGTGCACAAGCTCCAGTGTCGTTATTTTCATTATTATATTATTTTATTAGTGACATTCGACCATGAGCTTGTAGGAGATTCTGTTCAGAGCCGTGGACTCTATCCTGAACAGCGGTCGCTTCATCAAGGTCAGACAGAAAAAAACCTGTAGATGTAATCAAAGAGCCATCAAGATTTCCACCAACGCTGCAGTAACTAAAACGAGAAACGTTAAAAATGCTGCATTAATTTAAACAAAAAACATTTTAAAAATGCTGCATCAACTGAAACAAAAACACTGAAAAAACACTGCATTAAATAAAATAAAAACATTTAAAAAATGCTGCAGTAATTAATTAAAATGAAAAACGCAGCATTAACTAAGACAAACATGATTTAAAAATGCTGCATTAACTAAAACTAAAAACATTTAAAAATTGCTGCATTATTTAAAATAAAATACATTAAAAACACTGCATAAACTTAAATAAAAAACATTTAAAAATGCAACATTAACTGAAATGAAAAACATTAAAAAGTGCTGCAATAACTAAAACAATATTTATAAAAAATGCAGCATTAACTAAAATGAAATATGCAAAAAACTGCATTAAAGGAAACAAAAAAACACTGAAAAAACGCTGCATCAATTTAAATAAAAAAACAAAACGGTGCATTAACTGAAACAAAAACTATTTCAAAAACGCAGCATTCGAGGGTCGCTCTCACCGGAAATGCACCCGGCCACTAGGGGCGCACTTTATAATTTTAGCTGTTGACGTTGCGATTAAACCACGATCAAAACAAAAAAAAGCACCCAGGTGGCGCAGCGGCATGTTCCACTAGCACATCAGCGCAGAGATTCTGAACTCCTCGGTTCGAAACTTGCTGTTGCCACCGGTCGGCTGGGCGCCATATAGCGGGCTTAATTGGCAGTGCCTGCAGCAGATACTAATTGGCCACCGCATCTGCAGGGTGGGGACGACCGGACTATGTGTGGGTGGGTGGGTCTTCATACGCTGTGTAAGGACCCTGATTGGTGGAAGAGACGCCTGTGCACCTGTCGGAAGAGGCGTGTACAGCGACGTGCTCTCCTCAGATGCGATCTGGTATCTCTCAGCAGCGGAAGTCAAAAATTGAGTCGCTAAATTGGGAGAAATGAAATAGAAAAAAAACGCAGCATTCGATGGTCGCTCATGCCGGAATGCATCCAGCCACTAGGGGCGCACTTTATAATTTTAGCTGTTGACTTTGTGATTAAACCACGACCAAAACAAAGAAAGCTGCTGTACAGTCAGTAGTGGTTGTTATCTTCCTGAATCTTTGATATGCGGACGACGTAACTAAGCTGATGATGTTTATGACTCGTTAGCTAACGTTGAAAGCTTTGGGAAGAAATGCGTCAGGCTCATTTTGTACGTTTGCAGGATTTAATACGACGATATTTTCTCACTCTGGATTGAGACGCAGCCCACTATTATTATTATTTATTTTTTGAGCTCTTTTAGAAACAGCGAGGCTTTATAAAGAGCTCGGCGAGGCGGCGGAGCTCGACGCTGTTTGCTCTTGTGCTTACGGAGCATGGCGTTATTGGATTTCTGTGTTGCGAGGTCCCTCGGTGCCTCGGCTCATTTGATTTGGAGCTTCTGCCTGATCAGCTCTATAAGTAAGAACCGCACGAGAGAGAGAAAAACGCTCCAGCGAGCGCTAAAACGCTAGCGGTTTAGCTCAATACCCCGTTAAGGCCATATTCATTAAGAGACGTCGACGTAATTTTAACTAGCGACGGCGGCTTTTCTCCAGCGTGTCTTTGTGAAGAAGCTCGATTAGAAAAACTCATTCTGTCTGTCTTAATATCCTGCAACAGGTTAGCGTTAGTGCTAATGACGTGTTGATGGCTCGTTATCCTTCTGCGATTGCTAGCACCCTTTAACCTGCAGCGATATATTTTTTGGAGCTAAAAAACCCGTTCGATCTGAACAGGTGCTGAGTGAAATGAGCCGAGGCTTCCTGACAGGCTGTACTGCGCTGTACCGTTAGTGATTTCTCGCTGGTGTTGCTATTAACCTGGCCCCGCTGTCCGAGCAGGCACGAGTGGCTGCGCCTGAGGGAGGGAGGTCGCCCGGTGCTTTATTTCTGCTGTACATTGGCGACCCCCGCTGTCTGTTTGAGGCGTCTGCCTTATCGTAATGAATAGTGATTAAAATTGGTCAAACGCTGTCCGGCTCTCCGTGAGTCTCCGTGAGGCCGGCAACCACAAAATCAGCAACAGTTTAGGGAAGGCCCTCGCTTTAAAGAAACTCTAGTGTCCTGCGCAGTCATGACCTCAGCTACAGACATTCAGAATCTTACTGAAACACAGACACTAAAGTACAGACAGATAAACACAGACGCTCAAACATAGAAACAGAAACACAGACAGAAATACAGACAGAAACACATAAACAAAGATACCGTCAGAAATACAGACAAAAACACAGACGGAAACAAAAACAGAAACACAGAAATACAGACAGAAACACAGACACTGTCAGAAACACAGACACTGAAATAGAGACACACAGACACAAAAACAGACAGAACCAAAGAAACAAAAAAAACACAGAAACAAAAAACAGTCAGAAATACAGACAGAAACACAAACACTGAAACTGAAACACAGACACTGAAACAGAGAGAAACACAGACAGAAACACAGACAGAAATACAGACAGAAACACAGACACTAAAACACAGACACAGAAACGGAAACAGACACTAAAACACAGACAGAAACACAGACACTGAAACACAGACAGAAACACAGACACTAAAACACAGACAATGAATCACAGACACAAACACAGACTGACACTAAAACACAGACACTGAAACACAGACTGACACTGAAACACAGACTGAAACACAGAGACTGAAACACAGACTGAAACACAGAGACGGAAGCACAGACACTGAAACACAGACACTGAAACACAGACAGAAACACAGACAGAAACACAGAGACTGAAACACAGACTGACACTGAAACACAGACAGAAACACAGACACTGAAACACAGACAGAAACACAGAGACTGAAACACAGACACTGAAACACAGACACTGAAACACAGACAGAAACACAGAGACTGAAACACAGACTGACACTGAAACACAGACTGACACTGAAACACAGACACTGAAACACAGACAGAAACACAGACAGAAACACAGAGACTGAAACACAGACTGACACTGAAATACAGACACTGAAACACAGACACTGAAACACAGACAGAAACACAGACAGAAACACAGAGACTGAAACACAGACTGACACTGAAACACAGACACTGAAACACAGACACTGAAACACAGACAGAAACACAGACAGAAACACAGACACTGAAACACAGAGACTGAAGCACAGACACTAAAACTGTAACACTGAAATACAAACACTTAAACACAGACAGAACCACAGACACTGAAACACAGACACAGACGTCGCTCTATTTTTATAACAAGACGTTCGACAGGCTCACGATCAGGCGTCTGAATACTTTTGGTCTTGTGCTAATCTGCGCTGTTCCGCTGTTTTTATGTTCGACCCGGAACGTCTTTATTTCTCTCTCGGACGGCCGGGTGATGAACGCCGGTTCTCCTCTACGCTCCTCAGATATTAATCGGATTTGTGAAGGTGCCCGAAGGTTCTGGAGCTGAAGCTTCACCCGCCGTTATTAGATCTGAAACCCTGGAGCTGCTCGGGGTGGCGCCGGGTTCTCAGGAACCTGGAGGTGATGAATGATTAAAACAAAATAAAACATAAAAACCATCCTGGATGTGGGTGGATGTATGAGGCAGCAGGCCGGTGGCGGGTACGACTCGGGCGCGGTGACGTGGGAGGACCGATGGAGACGTTACGCCGAGGCGACAGATAACATCACGTACGCATGAAACGTCTTCATGACCTGAAATGGTGTTCAATCCCTCGGCTAAGTAGGGAAACGACTGGTGGCACGCAGCCGGAACGGTGCGCCCAGCCGTGAGGCGGCGTAATCAGAGCTAATCCGATCCGAGCGCCGGCGTTCTCTTCCTGATCTGAGCAGAAATTGGTTCTGACGGTTTGGACTGAAGGGGCGTTGTCCAATCCAGATCACAGAGCAGCAGGCCAAACCGGATCTGATCCTGCCAGCAGGGGGCAGAACAGCGTCGAGTGTCCAGATCCTGCTTAGTTTTTTTTTGGTGCAGATGTGATGGTGAGGAACCAGAGCGGTGAGATCAGGAAGGTTCTGGTGATTTCTGGTGGTAGAGGAGAATCTCCTGCAGTGTGGACACGCCTCATCTCCTCACCTCATCTCCTCACCTCCTCATCTCCTCATCTCCTTACCTCCTCATCTCCTTACCTCCTCATCTCCTCACCTCATCTCCTCATCTCATCTCCTCATCTCCTCACCTCCTCACCTCACCTCCTCATCTCCTTACCTCCTCATCTCCTCACCTCATCTCCTCACCTCCTCACCTCACCTCCTCATCTCCTTACCTCCTCATCTCCTCACCTCATCTCCTCACCTCATCTCCTCATCTCATCTCCTCACCTCCTCATCTCCTTACCTCCTCATCTCCTCTCCTCGCCTCCTCATCTCATCTCCTTACCTCCTCATCTCATCTCCTCATCTCCTCACCACCTCATCTCCTCATCTCCTTACCTCCTCACCTCCTCATCTCCTTACCTCCTCATCTCCTCATCTCCTCATCTCATCTCCTCATCTCCTCACCACCTCATCTCCTCATCTCCTTACCTCCTCATCTCATCTCCTCACCTCCTCATCTCCTTACCTCCTCATCTCATCTCCTCACCTCCTCATCTCCTCACCTCCTCATCTCATCTCCTCATCTCCTCATCTCCTTACCTCCTCATCTCCTCACCTCCTCTCCTCACCTCCTCATCTCATCTCCTCACATCCTCATCTCCTTACCTCCTCATCTCCTCACCTCCTTACCTCCTCATCTCCTCTCCTCACCTCCTCATCTCATCTCCTCACCTCCTCATCTCCTTACCTCCTCATCTCCTCATCTCCTCACCTCACCTCCTCATCTCCTCACCTCATCTCCTCACCTCCTCATCTCCTCACCTCATCTCCTCATCTCCTCATCTCATCTCCTCATCTCCTCACCACCTCATCTCCTCATCTCCTTACCTCCTCACCTCCTCATCTCCTTACCTCCTCATCTCCTTACCTCCTCATCTCATCTCCTCACCTCCTCATCTCATCTCCTCACCTCCTCATCTCCTCACCTCCTCATCTCATCTCCTCACCACCTCATCTCCTCATCTCCTTACCTCCTCATCTCCTCACCTCCTCTCCTCACCTCCTCATCTCATCTCCTCACATCCTCATCTCCTTACCTCCTCATCTCCTCACCTCCTTACCTCCTCATCGCCTCTCCTCACCTCCTCATCTCATCTCCTCACCTCCTCATCTCCTTACCTCCTCATCTCCTCACCTCCTCATCTCCTCACCTCATCTCCTCACCTCCTCATCTCATCTCCTCATCTCCTCATCTCATCTCCTCACCTCACCTCATCATCTCATCTCCTCATCTCCTCACCTCCTCACCTCATCTCCTCACCTCCTCATCTCATCTCCTCATCTCCTCACCTCCTCATCTCATCTCCTCACCTCCTCATCTTCTTACCTCCTCATTTCCTCACCTCCTCACCTCCTCATCTCCTCACCTCATCTCCTCACCTCCTCATCTCCTCATCTCCTCACCTCCTCATCTCCTCACCACCTCATCGCTCTACTGCCATGAAACCATCATCTCTGATCTCTGTTAAAATTATTATTCACACATAAAAAATCCGAAAAGCTAAAATGTGTCTGTTTCAGTGTTTCAGTGTCTGTGTTTCTCTGTATATCAGTGTCTGTGATTCTGTCTTAGTGTCTGTTTCTGTGTCTGTGTTTCTGTTTTACTGTCTGTGTTTCTGTTTTAGTGTCTGTGTTTCTGTTTTAGTGTCTGTGTTTGTCTGTATTTCTGGGTCTGCATTTGGGTCTTTGAAAATGGACACAAATTTGATTCACCCACCTCTAAAGTGCAATAATGAATGTACAGGGACTACGAGTGGTTCAGATTCGATTCTTGCGGATGCTGCTGAAGCAGAACCAGGTGAGGAAGCTCCTACCATCAGCTCACCAGAAATAAACCCATGAGATCAATTAAAATCAGAAAATACCAAAATATTTACCGTCACAGTGATGAAATATCCTCATAACCTTGTCAAGGTCACGGTGGGGTGTAAGAGGAAACGATTCTTGCATATTTGAGAGAACTATTTAGTGTGATGGAAGGTGTGTTTGTGCTCCGTGTGTTGCGTCCCGCTGCGTCCCCGGTGTAAAATACAGGTTTCGGTGCTGCGCCGGTCCCTCGGTGTGATGGAACAGGCGAGTGTCGGAGCACAATGAACCCTCCTCTCCGTTATTGTTCCCCTCGCTCCTCTCCTGAGCTCCTCTCTGACAGACTCATCCATCAAAAGCCAATCAGAGAGGATTATCAATTACTGCGGGGTCAGAAAGCGAGCGCCGCTCTTTATTGTCCCGCCGAAAGAGAAGCGGTTAAGACGAGGAACTCACCCGTCTCCGGAGGACTCCTTATTTTTTTTTATTAACGTTGTCCGTAGACGCTTTAAGTAACCTCACTCCGGGGGGGAAGGTGTGGGGGGGGGGGGGTGTTGGGGGGGATCTCTGTCTGTTAGCTCAGCGACCACTGAGCGCCGTCGAGATGTAAAAATATAACATTCAAGACATGTTGTACCCCAAAAAATACCAATTAGGACCAGCGTACCCCAAAAAATACCATTCAGGACCAGCGTACCCCAAAAAATAACCTTCAGGAAAAAACTTACCCCAAAAAATAACCTTCAGGACACGTTGTACCCCAAAAAATACCATTCAGGGCCAGCATACCCTAAAATATAACATTCAAGATATGTTGTACTCCAAATACCATTCAGGACCGTGTCAGTGTGGCTGAGCTGTCTGTGGAATCTCTGTGGCTGGACGTTTCTGGACCGACTGTCATTTCCAGACTGTTGATTTAATATCAGGTGAGAAACAGAAGTTAACTCTCAGGCCGCGACTGTGTCCGGGTTTACGAGCTGATTGGAATGCGGATGGCGACGTGGGTGATTTAGCAGAAGTAGCTGCTCGGGTTCTTACCGACGGACGTTTCTTTCTTTACCGTGGACTCTGGAGGACCATCACATCATTACTGCAAATCAAGAGGAGCAGGAGACGTGACCGGAGTACAACATCAGGAGTGTAACGCGGCGGAGGAGAACGGCGAAGCTAATGTTACGCCGGTCAGAGCGGACAGGTCGCTTATTAGCGAAACGACGCTGTCGGTCAGGAACAGGGTCAAAACAAACCGAGGAGTGATCAGATGATCAGAATATGGTGGAGGTGCATCGCGTAGGTGAATCCAGATCCAAACCTTCAGCCTTTTCTGACTCACACACTCCAAAACTTTCATTCAAGATCCACAGGGTCATGTGGAGTCTGCAGCCTTGGTCAGCCAGGATCTTGTTGAACCTGCACTGCTGAACAGACCCGACCAACTATGTCTCGACTTTTCTGAAGCACTAATGTTAGCAGCTCTGATTGAAAACGAATGGCAGCCGGTCAATTTGTAGGGTCGCTTCTCTGCCTGTAGGGTCACGGAGGAAAGGCTGGATGGTGACACACCATGGTAAGTTACTGCAACAGTGACCTATACTGCCTGGTCAAGGTTCTGACTGGAAACACAGACAGTCCGGGGTGTTGTTTTGCATATAGACTCTGTAGGATCCCTCTGGTGTCCATCAAGTGGTTGTGGTATCAGACTAGTGATCAGAAGGTTGCCGGTTTAAGCCCTATCACCCTAAGCAAGGTTCTTAACCCTCGATTTCTTTATGACAGTCAGTGGTTGGCGTCTGGACACCAGCGTGGGAGTGTAATGAGGATTTGGATATGACTAATCCTGAGGTAGATCAAATCCAGAGAAATAAAAGCACTGAATTAAGGCCGTGTGTTGATTATACGCTTCGTTATAAAGATCCGTGTTGGCGTGTCAGACTCAGGGAACAGAAGGTTCTGATTTCTTTCATTTGTCGGATCTAATTCTTGTTTTTCTACCCCGATCTCGGCGATGGAGCCATAAATAAACCACCTCTCGGCTTTCGACTGAAATAAATCAGTCGCACTGTTTGGTCCTGCCACGTTAAACTCCGGATGCTCAGCGCTGGTCACGTCTCCAGTTCCTCTTTATTTAATGATGAGACAGTCCTCCAGAGTCCAGAGTAAACAACGAAACATCCATCAGGCCATGCTATTGCTATATCTTCTGACTTTGCAGCAACAGTTTAAGGAAGACCCTTTCCTGTTCCACCATGAAGAAAATGCTGTCAGATTTTAAATCCACTAAATGGGCACAAATTCCCACACCCAGACACACTTCTCAGAAGAGCACATAGATCATGGTCAAGCGTCCGAACACTTATGGCTGTATAGTGTCCTTCTCTTTAATTAATTAAACGTGAGCCCTTCCAGACAAATGAAGACACTTTGATTAAGCCAAAACGACACCAGGCCTCGCGGTCGTGAGTTTATTTATTTGGTATTCATCTCCCACACCGGGTATTTAGCATTCTCAGTTTCCTTTTCTACTCTCTCACACAGAAGACCTGAACAGATCTGCGAAACGGCGCCACTGCGAATCGCAATGAAACCATTGTCATTCTGCTCGCGGAATTTTTGGCAACAACAAGCGGGCATGACCACGTCTGTAAACTCAAAGAGCGACACCAGAGCGAGGAACGAGGGAATACGTGTACGAATCGATCCGGCTTCAGGTCCGAATCTCCAACATGTCCTGACCCACAAATCTGTAGAATCTATTAGTATTAGTCAGATGGTCCACGGGGTCTTTTGAAGTCTACAGTCTTGGACAAGCCAGGTTTTTGACAAGGATGTGGGAAAACAAGTCAGTAAGCATCTGACCTATAGCCACATGGACGTGAAGCCTAGGCACTGAAGAAACATCCAGGCATTTGACAAGGAGGAAGATGACAACCACTGAGCGAGCGTACGAGATGGCCAGAACAACAACAAAAAAGAGCTACCAAACCACGTTCCATTACCTTGGGCGTGTGATGAGGCACCCACATGAAGACAAGACTCATGGTACGACTTAGAAGATGAGGAAGACCTGGAATAATCACAATGTGGACTGTATTATCAAGGGAGAGATGAAAAAACCTGACCCATCTGTGTAAAGATATGACAGACCTAGTGATGTGATGGAGATATGTTCATGTCCTGAAATGTTTCTGAGGTAAAACTTCTCCATATGGAAGTTTGTTCATGTCCAAAAGTGTATCTGAAGTTACTCTACCTCATATGGATATATGTTCATGTCCTGAAATGTTTCTGAGGTAAAACTTCTCCATATGGAAGATTGTTTATGTCCTGAAGTGTATCTGAGGTAAATCTTCTCCATATGGAGATGTGTTCATGTCCTGAAGTGTTTCTGAGGTTAATCTACCTCATATGGAGATGTGTTCATGTCCAAAAGTGTATCTGAAGTTAATCTACCTCATATGGATATATGTTCATGTCCTGAAATGTTTCTGAGGTAAAACTTCTCCATATGGAAGTTTGTTTATGTCCTGAAGTGTATCTGAGGTAAATCTTCTCCATATGGAGATGTGTTCATGTCCTGAAGTGTTTCTGAGGTTAATCTACCTCATATGGAGATGTGTTCATGTCCAAAAGTGTATCTGAAGTTAATCTACCTCATATGGAGATGTGTTCATGTCCTAAAGTGTATCTGAGGCAAATCTACCTCATATGGAGATGTGTTCTTGTTCTGAAATGTTTCTAAGGTAAATCTGAAGTTTGTAGTTGGAAATAGCTGACCCATCTATGCAGCCAACCATCACAAAGATATGACAGACCTAGTGATGTGACGTGACAAAATGCAGTTAGTTTTTAGATCTTTTAGTAGAAGGAAGCCGGACGCTAAATGCGAGAGAGAGTGTTTGTAGCTGGACGTCTCTCTCATTTAGAGCTTATTGATTTAATGGCAGGTGAGAATTAGAAGGAAAATGTCGGATGGTGATGGTGTCGGGATTCTGAGCTGATTAGAATGCGTGCCGTAACGTCTGTGATTTAGCAGAAGTAACTGTGGAGGTTCTTTCACTTTGCTGTGGACTCTAGAGGACAATCACATTGACACTGTGACTTTACAGATACGGTTAGTGGAGGTATTACTGATGTACATCTAATGGAACATTGTATAGAGATGTGTTCTTGTCCTGAAGTGTTACTGAGGTAAATCTTCTTCATATGAAAATGTGTTTTGGTTTTGGAGTGTTCCCGAGGTAAAATTTTCTCCATATGGAACACTTTTCATGTCCTGAAGTGTTTCTGGGGTAAATTTTCTCCATAACAGCGGCTCTGAAGTGTTTCTATGGTAAAACTTCTCCATATGGCCATATGGAGATGTATTTAGGTTCTGGAGTGTTCCCGAGGTAAAATTTTCTCCAAATAGAGAACTTTTCATGTTCTGAAGTGTTTCTGAGGTAAATCTACCTCGTATGGAGATGTCTTCATGTCCTATAGTGTTTCTGAGGTAAATCTTCTCCATAACAGCGGCACTGAAATGTTTCTGAGGTAAATCTTCTCCATATGGACATGTGGTCGTGTCCTGAAGTGATCCTGAGGTAAAACTTCTCCATAACAGCGGCTCTGAAGTGTTTCTGAGATAAATCTTCTCCACATGGAGGTGTGTTCCTGTTCTGAAGTGTTTCTGAGGTA
>NC_086000.1:663386-740886 GCF_030014385.1 Trichomycterus rosablanca | reverse complement strand
GAAGTGGACAGGTTCTAGAAGGTTGACCAGGTCCCAACATCTGTACTGACAAGAACAAGTTCTAGAGGGTTGACCAGGAACAAAACATCTGTAGTATGGAGAACAAGTTGACCAAACATCTGTACTGAGGAGAGTGGGTTCTGGAAGGTTGACCAGGACCCAACATCTGTACTAAAGTGAGCAGGTTATAGAAGGTTGACTAAAACCAAACATCTGTACTGAGGAGAACAAGTTGATCCAAAATCTGTACTGAGAAGAAAAGGTTCTAGATAATTGATCAGGACCAAACATCTGTACTGAAGTCAACAGGATCTAGAAGGTTGACTAAGATCCAACCTCTGTACTAAGAAGAGCAGATTTGAGAAGATTGACCAGGACCAAACATCTGTACTGAAGTGAGCAGGTTGACCCAACATCTGTACTGAGGAGAGCAAGTTGACGCAACATCTGTACTATGGAGAACAAGTTCTAGAAGGTTGACCAGGACCAAACATCTGTACTGAAGAGGTGAGGTTCTAAAAGGTGGATCATCAATGATAGCACAGTTGAGATTCGAACCCTGGTCCCCAGATCTCTGCAGTATCTCTGAGTACGTTACGGCTGCACCACCCAAACCTCCAGTGTTTGACGTATCTCACGTGGTTGTTCTCCTCAGTCGAATCCGCCGCAGCAGATCCGCACGTGTGAATGGAAATAAACGAGAGCGCTGAAATATTGTGACGTTCCTGCTGTTCGGAGCTTCACAGCTGCTCGTCCGCTGGTCCAGACCTGCTGAGCTCATCTTTTACGTCCGCTACACGATGCTCGGCGTCACGCTCGGCTCTTCTCCCGAACGCTAGCTTCCTCCTCGCGTGATTTTTATTTTTTTAGCCTGTGTGTGCATTTTAGCAAAACAAAAACCTGCGTCGCTAGCACAAAACAGAGCGCCGAGGCGCGGCGCAGATGGTACACGGCACCCGCGAGAGTCCGGCTGATTAACGCGCCGGACGCTTGGCCTGTCCGCTACGCGCCGGTGCGATATCGATCGCATTGATGAGCGCTGCGTTACAGGACGCGCCGACACGCCCGTTTATGATCCAAACACAATAAATTGGCTGCGATTTTTCTCTAAATGAGCTGGAAAACGTTTGCGGGCGTGTCTGCGCCCCCGGAGGTGCAAAGTGATGAATGATGGGAGCGTTAATTAATTTAGCAGGAACTTCGGCTCCAGCCATCAAATCTGATACGGCGGCTACGAGCTCCAAGAACCAGAAGCTTCAGCCGGGGCGTCTACGGTGCAGAACCTTAACCGATTAGCGTGGAGGCCGCCTGCATGTTCTCCCTTTTACTCCCAATTTAGTCGTACCCAGTTCCTTTCCCTCTGCTGGAGACCCCGATGGCGCACTGAGGAGGGTATATTCTCCTGACACGCCCTCCCTCCTTCACGACCCCTTCCTGCTCAACCTTCTAAAACCTGTTCTCCTCAGTACAGGTGTTGGGTCCTGGTCAACCTTCTAGAACCTGCTCACTTCAGTACAGATGTTTGGTCCTGGTCAACCTTCTAGAACCTGCTCACTTCAGTACAGATGTTTGGTCCTGGTCAACCTTCTAGAACCTGCTCACTTCAGTACAGATGTTGGATCAACTTGTTCTCCTCAGTACAGATGTTGGGTCTTGGGCAACCTTCTAGCACCTGCTCACTTCAGTAAAGATGTTTGGTCCTGGTCAACCTTGTAGAACCTGCTGACTTCAGTACAGATTTTGGGTCAACTTGTTCTCCTCAGTACAGATGTTGGGTCAACTTGTTCTCTTCAGTTTTTCTCCCAGTTTAGTCGTACCCAGTTCCTCTCCTTCTGCTGGAGACCCCAATGGAGCACTGAGGAGGGTATATTCTCCTGACACGCCCTCCCTCCAATGCCTGCGTACTCCAACGACCCCTTCTTATTCGCCCGTACTTTGGTGGATTGGCGCGTGAGATCAGTCTTACACAGGAGAGTCACGCGCTGATCTCCACGTTCCTCCATTTCTGTACAGGCACCTTGTCTACTAACCAGGGTCCTTACATAGCCTCGAAGACACCACCCACTTTTGTCTGCACTGCCGATCGTGCCCGCTAGGGGGCGCCCAGCTGATCGGTGTCACCAGAACTTTAAATAAATAAAAATAGGGAAAATTGAAAAGTGGTCTGCATTTATTTAAAGTTCTGGTGCTCGGCTGGGCGCCCCCTAGCGGGCACGATCGGCGGTGCAGACAGTGCAGTTTATGTGAGACGAGAAACGTTCTGAGGTGCTTTGGGTGGAACAATATGGACAGTAAGGTACAAGATGTAAAAATCTGCAGGTGTTTTACGGGCGATAAACATCGATCTGGAGCAGAACAGAATCAGCGGCCGTGTTTATTTCTTTTGGGTCGAATCAATATTGTATAAAGTGGCCTGGTCCTGGAAATACAGGAGAAATTTAGAGGAGAAATTTAGAGGAGAAATTTAGAGGAGGAATTAAAGGTACGATTGAGCTTCGGAACAAAGAAAAAAAAAGCCTTTTAAACAATACTAACGATTTTAATTAAGAGAAGTGGTTCGGGGCGATGAGGGAGAACAGAACGACCATTAAAGAGCCAAAATACCAAGAAATGAGGTAACAAGGCAGAACAAAGGAAACTAATGTGTGTTTAGGCAGAATAAATATATCAGGGATTGAGTTTGGCGCAGGAACACAAGCACTCGGCGGGGTAAAGGGATCAAATCAAGATTTTTTTGTCTTGTTAATAAAACTATTATATTTAGTCTAAATCTAAGGCTTGATTGCTGCAGCTCTGAAGGTCTCAACAAGCAGAAGAATAAAGTGTAATAAAATAAATAAATAAATACATACATAAATACATAAATAAATAAATAAATAAATAAATAAATAAATAAATGAAATCAATGAATCAATCAATAAATACATAAATAAATCAATAAATCAATCAATAAATCAATCAATTAATAAATAAATAAATAAATAAATAAATAAATAAATAAATAAATAAGGGACCAAAACATTAAGGAAACGAGGCGTGCCCACCCCAAATGTGTTGTTCTCAGACTCATGGGTCCGTGGACAGTGGAAGCTTAGTGGGTGGAGCTTTGAGCTGTTGATTAAAAGTTTGACAGTTCTAATACCAGCTCTGCCATGCAGCCACAGCTGGGCCCTTGAGCAAGGCCCTTAACCTATGAGTCCAGGGGTGCCGTGCAATGGCTGACCCTGCGCTCTGACCCCAGCTTCCAAACTATGTTGTACTGTACACGTGTATATGTATATATGACAAATAAAGGCATTCTTCCTCGGGTCTTTTGTTCCAGGGGCCCGAACACGGGTGGTGGTGTGACAACTTGAGGACATTTAGCTGCTCAAGGTCCTGGATGACGTCTGGTCATCAGTCTGTAACCTGCTGCAACTGTGCTGCATCACTGTCGAGCTGTTGTTGCTCCTAGAGGTTTCTAGGCGGCAGGTTTCCAACTCGGGTTCGAGTCTCAATGGCGCCATTGGCTCGACCGTCTGAAGTAGGGAATGCTGGAAGGGTATCTCGGTTGACCGTATGTGCTGCGACTCTCTGTGAGATGCCGCCAGCTGACGTAGCTATACATTTCCGAGGAAGCACGTGCTAGCCTGCAGCTGTTTGTTAACGGTCATTGGAATGTTTGCTTTGGCATCCTAAGCGTGTCTGAGATAGCTGCATCCATTTATCGTACTCTAGGTCGTGTAGCGATAATATTTTAGGGTTTTTTTAGGAGGTTTGAGTCGCTGGTTGGCCAAAAAGTCGATTCCCTCATTATAAATTCCTATATGCTGCAGTCCGGCGCTACGTTTGGATCCAGCGCCTCTCTGAGTGCTCAGTAAAACCACTCCAGCGTTTAGCGCTTCACATTAAACGTTACGTAACATGTCGAGAGCGCTTGTGATGCCACCTTTGTGATGTTTCTTTACTTTTATTCCCTTCACTTTATTTTGCCGCTGTTTCTGTTGGCGTAGCTCATAAAATTGACATCATTTCCCTACAGCTGTGCTCGACCGATTGAGACTCAAAGCAAGAACCTCAAAGAAATGGTCGGACGGGTTCTTTGAGGAGCAATTACAGTGGTCTCCTCAGAACCTTGATGTCAACCCTGCACCCATAGATTTGGTCCCCTACAATATCCATCTCATGGCTTCGGCCTTGGTCCAAATGTAGCTTGCCAGCCGCCAGACCTCCTTGCCCAACATCACCAACACCAAGACGACACTAGTGTAAGACCCTTGTTGAGAAACCTCTGCTGAATGTCTTTGGATGGTTGGGGGTTCCACCCTGGTTTTGATCACTGCTGGATCTCCTGTGTCACTCCAGAACAAAGCCGTGCTTATCGGTAGGACCATCTCCAGATGTGGCGAGGACTTTCTTTAGGATGACCATGAGCTGGACCCAATGTAATGACTTTTACCTTATCAGCAAGGCAACACCTGAAGGCTCATCAGCAAGCCTTGAGGAGCAGGTTGGGAAGATTTCGACCACCAAGAAATACGCTGCTGTGACCTCAAATGCTGCGCCAAGGCTAAGGTTCACCCTGTCATCAGTACTGACATTAACAGCAGTTTAAACCACAGTGGCTTTTCAAATGGTCCATATCAGGTTCCATAACCTACGCTGGAGGTTTCTCCTTATCTTGGATCTCTGTAGGCAGGTCCACACCCCTTGCTGTTTGGGAGATACTTCAACCCAATGGTCTAATCAAAGTCCCTCAGGTCTTTTTGCTGATCAGATCTGCTGTATTCGAACCCATGAACTCTGAGGAACCTCCATCAGATCTCCTTCAACATCTAATACTGTAGATCCCCTCACATGCACCATCAGCCCAACGACCCATTAATGGTCGCCACAGTGGATCTTTCGTTGACCTTTGCTGAAACCCTCCTAAAAATCCTCCCTCACTTCATCCCTAAACTCTCAGCCAATGAGCTGGAGGGCTGTGTCTCATTCCACACTCAACATAGAAAATTAGCCCACTGTTTAGACACAGCAGCTCGTCTTTGTTCTGTTTGGTTTTATTTTGGAGTAATTACCGTACATTTTCTCTGCGACCCATTCTTTACCCTCTCTACCCTCCAGTTGCCCCTCTTCCCAAACCTTTGGACGGTTCTGACCGTCACGCCGTCTCAGAGAGGAACGTATCAACTTCTTCATCTTCTGTTTCTCTCCACACACTCTCTGTCCGTACCTCAGGCGGAGATCCGAGACATCTGGTATCAGTAATCTGATCTCGTCCGCGGTCACAGAGGGGCTGAGACACAAGAGCTGTCAATCTGCGCTCTGCAAAGCTAGCATCTTTGCCATCTTTAAAGAGAAGGTTAGCAAGAATGTCGCTGTTCCCTCTTTGTTACCTCTCCTCAACCTTTTCCATCGGCATCTTTCTTTCAGCGCACGTCCTGTGGCATGATATTGATGTGGCGTTCCACAAGGCTCGGTGCTGAGTCTGTTTCTCTTTAAGCTTGGTTTAAAGAAACTCCGTTGACCTGCGCAGATTACTGACCTCAGCTTCACTCAACAGCTCTGGAACAAACCGGGACACCAAACCAGCGTCCAGATACTTGTGGCCTTGCAGTGTATTTGCCGGTGGATACGGTAAATCGTACTTTTTTTAAATTTTCTCTGGTGCCTCTCCGGAGTCGAGCCGAGCTTCATTTCTTCACATATTATCCGAGAGAATGAAAGAAATCATTTACACGCAATCGAATCAGCGGCGATAACGTACGATCCGGAGAACCCCTCACGTCCCCCGACGCTCCCAGAGACCCGGAACGAAATTTTTTGGGTTCCTGGTTAAACCAGCGGCTCCGGTGACCAGACGTGGAGAGCAGAAGAGACGGAGAGAGTCGAGAAAATGTTTTATTGGTTTGAGATGAAAGGAATGGAAAAGTGGATGTGATCTCCGGCTCCGGGCGGCGAGCGTCGGGGGGACGCGGACCGGCGCAGGTACGGCACTTATAACAGCGCCACGCCGAAAATTCAGCTTCTTCATCTTTCTGATCCGGCTCCTCTCGAGGCTCCATTACCCCGATCATTTACTCTCCATCTCACAGCTCTGCTCTTTATCTTCATCCTCATCGTCCTGATAACACCTGAGTGGCCGTGATAGCCGTCGTCACGCCACGCCACTACTTTTTACCATGACTGATGTTGGCTTTTGTATCTTTCGCTGATATCAGTATGGATGGAACATTTTGTCTTCGGCATCTCGATGTCCATTTTTCCTCCGAAAACAAGCTCATCTAATCAAAGAACAAGTGTCCACTGTCTTTCGGTCCATCTGAGATGAGCTCAGGCCCAGAGAACTGCACAGAGTTGATGTATGCTTTTCAGGTTGCATTTCTTGTCGCAGCGGCAGACTGTGTTAACCGACAGCGTTTTTCTGAAGTGCTTCCAAACCAACGGTTCAGACAGTTTCTTATACAGTGTCGTCGAGTTTTCTCCAGATTTCCTGAATCTTTTTACAATATTATGCACGGTAGACGGTGAAAGACCTAAATTACTTACAAACAATTTGAAAAATGTTCTTTTTTAAACTGATTAATTGATGGATTCTCTGAAAACAAGCTGAACTCGTGGACTCATGTGACCACAAAACACGTGTCCACTGTTTTCCGGTCCATCTGAGATGAGCACAGGCCCAGAGAACTGCACAGAATTGATAGGTCGCATTTCTTGCCGCAGTGGCGGACTGTGTTAAGCAACAATGGTTTTCTGAAGTGCTCCCAAGTCCATGTGTGAGAGCTCAAAATGAATTCCAGATTTCTCTGGATTTCCTGAATCTTTTCACAATATCATGCACGGTAGATGGTGAAAGACCTTTTTTTTTTAACTGATCGATGATTCTCTGATGAAGTTTGGAACACAGTGGTGAGCCACGACCCTTCATCAGTCGTACTTTTCAGTCTTATTTTGCCTCCGTCCCAACTTTTTTGAAGTGTGTTACAGCATCAGATTCTAAACGTGTTTCTATTCACAAGCTACAATGAAATTAATCAGTGAAAACACTGGAAATGGAATAAAGATGGAATAGAATGAACACATCACAGACGTTGTTATTATGGAAGTTAGACAGATCTGGGATGAATTAGAATGATGACTTTACCCCCAGCGTGTCCCCGCGTCGGTGTCGGTTTCCTTTTACAAATATAATTAGTTCTCTTCCCTGTTGTGCATTAAATTCATTCCACGAGCGCCGGGCTCGGCTCTGGGGGCCGCTGCCGTGATCCGGCCAGAATTATTTATCGCCGTTAATTATCTCTGCACCAATTTGTGGGTATAAACAGGGACGGGAGGTCCGCCGCCCGCGCCGTGGACCCGCCGGACACGTTATTTACCGCCCAATATCGGTCCGCCAGCAGCAGACGCACCTGACCGCAGTCTCACACCTTAATGGAATTAAAATTTCAATCTCCAGCGCGGAGATGGTGACGGTCAGAGAGACGCCGCGGCGTAATGCCATACCCGGGCCGCGCCTCCAATCCCATTTCCTGTCCCTCGCCTTCTGTCCGGCGTCCGCGGAGACACATTAACCGACGGCGAGATTCTGTAAAAGAAAACCGGGGGACCAGATTGGATTTGTTCTTCCAGCAGATCTCGGGCTGATCAGAGGCGACTGGAGGATGAAGTTCATGAAGATGCTGGAGGAGACGTGAGGCTGAGGAACAGGAACCAGACCTGAAGAGACTCTCACCAATGTGCTTCTGTAGCTCGTCCGGCTGTGGTCAGTGTCTCCAGGGTTCCAAAGCTTCTTATTCATTTTATTATTATTATTTTTAAATCCAGACATGATTATTATTAATATCATTTGTATTATTATTAATAGTAAAAATATTATTACTGTTAAAATTATTATTATTATTATTAGCATTAAATTAATTATTAAAAGTATTAATAAAATAATAATAATAATTATTATTATTATTAAATTTATATTATCAATGTTATTATATTATTATCATTATTATTAGTTATTGTTATTAATATTATTATTGTTAATATTAATATTATTATTGTTATTATTATTATTAGTAGTAACATTATTATTATTATTATTAATTATTATTACATTATATTATTATTATTAATTATTATTACATTATATTATTATTATTATTAATTATTATTATATTATTATTATAAAATTATTGTAATTATTATTATATAATTATTGTTATTGTTATTATATAATTATTTTATGATTATTATTATTATTATCATTATTATTATCATTATTATTATTATTATTTATTTGTTTACATTGTTTCAGATTATTTACACTGGTGTTTGTACGTGATTAATTTGATGTAAATTAAATGGACGGCGGCTGTATGTATAATAATTCAGTACGAGGTTTAATCGAGGCGGCGGGTCGAGCGGTCGGTGGGATCAGTGACCCATCAGCGGTACGACCACACGGCGATGGTTAAACACCGGCGTGTTAGCACTCCCTCGGTTCATGTCACCACCTGAACTCTTCACCTTCTTTATTCATCATTAAATCCAGCAGGATCTGCATACGGTGACACACCGGGAACCAGCGACCAACCCACACCACCCTGGACCTTCCCTAAACCCACACCTGGAGCTGTACTGCCCCCACACCACCCTGGACCTTCCCTAAACCCACACCTGGAGCTGTACTGCCCCCACACCACCCTGGACCTTCCCTAAACCCACACCTGGAGCTGTACTGCCCCCACACAACCCTGGACCTTCCCTAAACCCACACCTGGAGCTGTACTGCCCCCACACCACCCTGGACCTTTCCTAAACCCACACCTGGAGCTGTACTGCCCCCACACCACCCTGGACCTTCCCTAAACCCCTGCCTGGAGCTGTACTGCCCCCACACCACCCTGGACCTTCCCTAAACCCACACCTGGAGCTGTACTGCCCCCACACCACCCTGGACCTTCCCTAAACCCACACCTGGAGCTGTACTGCCCCCACACCACCCTGGACCTTCCCTAAACCCCTGCCTGGAGCTGTACTGCCCCCACACAACCCTGGACCTTCCCTAAACCCACACCTGGAGCTGTACTGCCCCCACACCACCCTGGACCTTTCCTAAACCCACACCTGGAGCTGTACTGCCCCCACACCACCCTGGACCTTCCCTAAACCCCTGCCTGGAGCTGTACTGCCCCCACACCACCCTGGACCTTCCCTAAACCCACACCTGGAGCTGTACTGCCCCCACACCACCCTGGACCTTCCCTAAACCCACACCTGGAGCTGTACTGCCCCCACACCACCCTGGACCTTCCCTAAACCCACACCTGGAGCTGTACTGCCCCCACACCACCCTGGACCTTCCCTAAACCCACACCTGGAGCTGTACTGCCCCCACACAACCCTGGACCTTTCCTAAACCCACACCTGGAGCTGTACTGCCCCCACACCACCCTGGACCTTCCCTAAACCCCTGCCTGGAGCTGTACTGCCCCCACACCACCCTGGACCTTCCCTAAACCCACACCTGGAGCTGTACTGCCCCCACACCACCCTGGACCTTCCCTAAACCCACGCCTGGAGCTGTACTGCCCCCACACCACCCTGGACCTTTCCTAAACCCACGCCTGGAGCTGTACTGCCCCCACACCACCCTGGACCTTCCCTAAACCCACACCTGGAGCTGTACTGCCCCCACACCACCCTGGACCTTCCCTAAACCCACACCTGGAGCTGTACTGCCCCCACACCACCCTGGACCTTTCCTAAACCCACGCCTGGAGCTGTACTGCCCCCACACCACCCTGGACCTTCCCTAAACCCACACCTGGAGCTGTACTGCCCCCACACCACCCTGGACCTTCCCTAAACCCACACCTGGAGCTGTACTGCCCCCACACCACCCTGGACCTTCCCTAAACCCCTGCCTGGAGCTGTACTGCCCCCACACCACCCTGGACCTTCCCTAAACCCACACCTGGAGCTGTACTGCCCCCACACCACCCTGGACCTTTCCTAAACCCACGCCTGGAGCTGTACTGCCCCCACACCACCCGCCGTGCTGCTCCGTGAATGTAGTCCCTGGTGCTGGCGGATGATTACGTACTCGGTGAGTGTGTACCGCGCAGCGCTGCTGTAGTGAATAATTACAGAACACAGATCTGATGTAGCACGCGTCTGAGAGCCGCGCATGCTAGCCGCATGCTAACGGGGTGGAGGCGCTCGCCGCTACATGATGCAACTGACTGACACATCACACCGTCGTCCTCGTCCGCGCGCTCGTCTGCTCTAATGTATTCATACGCTTTACAGAATCAGCAGCTTTAACCGTTCAACCAGCTCCAGCATCTACACACTGCAGCAGTATTGTACCAGGACTGTGGGAACTTGTGCCTGTTCAGTCAAAGGACGACAGCATTTGTTCGTTCGTTCAGTTGGTGTTCCAGTTCATCCCAGAGTTTAAGTGTGATGATAGTAAATGGGTCAGCACAGTGGCACAGTGGGTAGCACTGTCGCCTCACAGTAAGAAGGTCCTGGGTTTGAATCCCTGGTGAATCAGTGCGGGTCCTTTCTGTGTGGAGTTTGCATGTTCTCCCGAGGTTCTCCTGAAGTTCCCCTGGGGTTTCTCTGAGGTTTCCCAGGGGTTCTCTGGAGGTTCTCCCGAGGTTCTCCTGAAGTTCCCCTGAGGTTTCTCTGAGGTTTCCCAGGGGTTCTCTGGATTGTTCTCCTGAGGTTCCCCTGAAGTTCCCCCGAGGTTCTCCTGAAGATCTCTCGAGGTTTTCCTGAGGTTCTCCCAAGGTTCTACTGACGTTCTCCTGAGGTTCTCCTAAAGTTCTCCTCAGATTCTCCTGAGGTTCTCCTAAATTTCCTCTGAGGTTTCTTTGAGGTTTCCCAGGGGTTCTCTGGAGGTTCTTCTAAGGTTCTCCTAAATTTCTCATGAGGTTCTCCCAAGGTTCTACTGAGGTTCTCCTGAGATTCACAAAGAGCTCTGGATGCCTGATCGTGAGCTTGCCGGACGTTTAAAATAGGGTGACCTCCCTTAGGTTTTCCTGAAGTTCTCCTGAGGTTTTCCTGAAGTTCTCCTGAGATTCTCCTGAGGTTCTTCTAAGGTTCTCCTAAATTTCACCTGAGGTTTATTTGAAGTTTATTTGAGATTCTTCTGAGATTTCCCTGAGGTTCTCCTGAAGTTTTTTCTGAGGTTCTCCTGAGGTTCTCCCAAGGTTCTACTGAGGTTCTCCTGAGGTTCACAAAGAGCGCTAAATGCCTGACCATGAGCCTGCCGGACGTCCCGTTTCCTCCGGGTGCTCTGGTGTCCTCCCACAGTCCAAAGACACTCAGTCAGGATAACTGTGACCTGTCCGGGGTATTTCCTACCTTTCGCTCTGTGAACTGCACTCACCGGGACCCTGACCAGGATAAATCAGTGGTAAAACAAACACACAGAACGAATGAATGATAATAAAAGGCCGTGACATGCCGATAAAAACCTGACATGCTTTTGTATTGAATGGAACCACATGGATTAAAGGCGCTTCAGAAAACCTCTCGTCAGTTAACGCGGCTCACCACGGCGGCTACGAATACAAATGAAAGCTTGACTACACAAAGCAAAGCCAAAAATTATAATAATAATAAATCCATGCCACCTTCTGCACTTTTAGGGGGCGGTAGGTGCTAGAATGGCCTGAAACAAGGCGGAGTGTCGGCGTGTCTGAGCCCCCTTGGGTTATCGGTACAGAATAAAATAAACATGGTTCCGTACGGACACCGCCGGCTCCGTCTCGTCAGAAGCCCGCCTCGCCGTCGCTCCCCGGGGTTTTCCGAAAACATGTCGAGCAGATTAGCATATGGCGCGCTAAGCAAGTGTGAAGACGTCTTTTCCACCGGAACACGCTGTACGAGCGCAGCGTGACGTGAACGCCGCTTAGCCGAACGCTACCTGAACAGATGCCGGGAAACCAAAAAACGCAGCTAAAGAAAATCTGCTCTTAATTAGCGCTCGGCGGCGAGACGGACGCGGACGAGGAACGAACACGAGCCACGAGCGAGCGAATCATGACCGGAATGATCGCTCTGTAAACACAGACGTGGATTTACGTTGTGGTTAGAATGTATTTATGTTTTAATTACTGTTAAATGTTTAGCATCGGTTATTTATGTCTTATGCTTCCTAAGATGGGCGTTAGGGTGGCATAGCGGCCTGTTACGCTAGCTTAGCATAATCTCAGCATGCTATTGGCTGACTCACTTGGCTATATCTGAGGGGGAAGCTGATTGGCACTCGGAGCTGGCACGACTCTGCATCATTGGCATTTACACTGGTATCTTTATTGCTGCAGCGGCGTGATGCGTTAAGTATTAACGATTTTCCGAAGCGCATGTAACTACGTTTAATACAGTAGCGTGACTGTAATACTTCCTTTTGCGATCACCACTGGTGATTCGAACCCTGGATCCCGGCAGGTCCGGTTCCACCAAGAATCACTGGGCGCAAGGTAGGAACGCCACCCAGGAACGGGGCGCCAATCTATCCTAAACATCGGCCATTCATTCTTAGACATAGCCAATCACGTCTGTGTAGACACCCGGCTGGACGATAGCACCTCTGAGATTCGACCCCGGATCAGATTGTTCCTGTTACTACGGTAACACCAGCAGAACGAACCATCTGAGCCGCTCTACTTTACAACCTGAGCGAGTAAACAGTGAGAGAGAGGGAACAGCGCCCGCCCGGAGCTGCTGCTTTATTCATTAGGCATCAGCGAGCCTCGTTAGCATGGCGCTAAATGGGGCACGTCACGGACAGGGCACAAACTCTGACCCTGGTGCGCCGCCCACTGTTCCAGCACAGAGCAGCCGTGCATACAGAACGCCCAGAAGCCTGAGCGGCATAGAAACAACTGCTTTTTTTTGTATCAGGAATAACTAATAAAATAAACACACCGGATGTCGGCTGGCGCCACCTGGTGGGCACGATCGGCAGTGCAGACAGTGCAGCAGATGAAAAGTGGGCGGAGTCTTCGACACCCTGGTTAGTAGCCCGAGACGCCTGTACAGAAGTGAAGGAACTCTCCGAAGTCAAGGTGCTGATCCACCAGAGTACGGGGGGATAAGAAGGTGTTGGAGGAGCGTGTTAGAAGGATATACCCTCCTCAGTACGCCATCGGGGTCTCCAGCAGAGGAAGAGGAACTGGCTACAACTAAACTGGGAGAAACAGGGAGAACCTTTTACGATCGTTCCACCGAACGTAGACTCTTGATGGTAGAGCGTCTAAATAATCTGATTCTTAGAATCCTCTCTACTGAGGCAGCTGATCAGGTAGGTAGGGGGAGCAGGGCGGGTCGATAGGTTTTCAGACAGACCCTTAGAAGATATGCCAGAGCTGGAGGTGGCACAGATGAAGAGGACGGACAGGACTCAGAAAGGAGTTTATTAGAAGAACAGAGCAGGTAGGACGTTCTGAGACCAGGTTATGGAGGTCAGACTGAGACGATCTGAGCATGTGCAGAAGAAGGGTGAGAGCTTTGAGATCTGACGGCAACACTTGATTTCACAACCCAGCGAGACCGTCACCGTAACACCTCCGTATTTACATTTCTCCCCCCTGAAGGAAGCGGCGCTTCATCACAGGACGAGCGGCAGATTTAGAAGGACGCTGGTTAAATATATAAAGAGGAGCGACGCTGGCACGTAAGTGAAAGATAAAACGCTCCGGCGAACATAATGACACTCGGCGGAGACGCCTGGCGCGCCAGCGGCTCCCGGCTAAATGTGAGCGCCGAACGCGCCGAACGCGCCGAACGCGCCGAACGCGCCGAACGTGCCGCTGCGCCCAGGCGTCATGTTTCATTTTTAATGAGGACGGAGGAAGCGGGAGAGTCAGCGCTTCTGTTCAGGATCAGAAATATCGGGACGGCCGTTTAAATGACTGATGTGTTTCTACCATAACAGTCGCTAACAGCTGGGATAAATCAATGCAGCAGCAGTTTAGGGAAGGACCTGTCCTGTTCCAGCATGAAGAGCAGCTGATGCTGGGAGGTTCCTCTACGTATTCCTCTACACCCTCCTCTCTCTCACCATCTGGTGGTTACGTGTTTCACCGCTGCAATCAAGATTCTTCCATTAAACCAGAATCCCAATAAGTAAAAAATACAAGAATTATCAAAAGTAAACGTAAAAACCGTAAAAAAGAAAAATTCTTTACTTCTAATTTTTAAGATATTTTGTTTAAAATATCAATAAAAATCAATAAAATAATTAAAAATAAATGTAAATCAAAATCAATAAAATTCTAAAATATCAATAAAATAAAAATTGTAAATAAAAATCAATAAAAAAATTTTAATTAAAAAATTTAATAACTTTTTTTTAAATTAAAAATTAAAAATTTACATTTAAAACGTACATAAATCAATAAAATTTTAAAACAACCATAAAATTAAAAATTGTAATTTAAAATTTAAAAAATTAAAATATATATAAAAAAAAAAAAAAAATGAATAAAATTTTTCCTTAATTCAAACTGAATGAAATCCGGATCCAGCACAATAATCAACACCTCGTTCAATAATGAATAAAAAATAAATCAATAAAATAAATCAATAAATAAAAATCTGGTCCTGATCAAAGTCCCTCAGATCTTTAATCAGATGAGGAACATTTTCAGAAGCAGCCACATCCCAACTCAAGGTCATCAGGACCTTCCCTAAACTGTTGAGACGAAGCTGGAGACGTGTAATAGATTTTGTTCACCTCACCTTTCCTATCAGTGGCTCATCTGGCGGGACGTGATTGGGTGTCTCGACCCCGCGAGCTGGAGGTGGAAGTGTGTGTGTGTGTGTGTGTGTGTGTGTGTGTGTGTGTGTAAGTGTGTGTGTGTGTGTGTGTGTGTGTGTGTGTGTGAGCTGGAGGGCGTGGCACGTTTGCTCCAGCATTATCGCCTCTATAAATTACAGCAGCAGCATCGAGCGGTTAAAGCGCCACGCTCCATCATGCTTAGCCGTTCTGTCCGCCGCGTCCGCCGAGGAGTCGAACCCTCCGCCGCTCGCTCTCTCGCTCTCTTTCTCTCGCTCGCCCGTTCGGCCTTTCCGCCCCGCCGCTCCGGAGAGAGCACCGCGCCCTCGGAGCTCCGCCCGGACCCGGAGAGAACGCTCATCTGTTCTGACTGAACTCTGACACCCTGACCACACCCTAGATAGGATCCTCCAATCCGTCATGGGGCCACCCTCCCCCTGCAGACATAGCCAAACGTGTCTGTATAGGGACACCCGATAGGTCGATAGCACTGCTTGGGATTCGAACCTCGATCCCACCGCTAGTGGGATAGACAGGACTGGACATGAGGCCAATCCATCATGGAGCTTTGGCCAAACGTGTCTGTATAGGGACACCTGATAGGTCGATAGCACAGCTTGGGATTCGAACCTTGATCCCAGCACTTGTGGTATAGCGTAAGTTACCGCTGCCTCCCTCTCAAACCCGAGAGGAACGAGGACGAAGCTTCTCACCGAGTTTCACCAGCGAAACGATCGCTAGTGATCTGACGGCGGTTGGGAGGCGCAGCCACACCCGCGACACTTTTTTTTTTATTTTGGTTTGGCGTGTTGGCAGGAGAAACGCATGAACGCCGGCCGCCACCTTCCGCCGCGCCTTTGTGAAGGTGGTGCGCGATTCTTCTGCTTCTTTTTATTTTGACGGCGACTACGCAGCGTATACAGATGCTTGCTGTCATCGCGCAGCACCGAAACGTCGGTACCAACAGCTGGAGCGGGAATTCTGCACCGCCGTGATAGTACATGCTTTTAGCTTTGCAGCAACAGTTTAGGGAAGGTCTGTTCCTGTTCTGTTTCAGCATGAGGAAAAACTCCAGTGTCCTGCACAGAGCCCTGACCTCAGCCCCCCTCAACAGCTCTGGGATGAACCGGAACACCGACTGAAGCTTTCTCGATCAGGCACAAATTCCCATATGCAGACACAGCGATTAATCAGAATGTCTTATCTTTTCCGTTAATGGTCTGGTGTCCGAAAACTTTTGGCTGTATGGTGACTGGATGGTGACTTCTCTGTGCCCATATAACTACGACTGGATCGCTGGAAGTTGCTGGAACACGGGCAGCACTTTACACAGTCAAGCGAGCTTCACTCGTCCAAGTGAAGTCAGACGAAGGCTGAACACACGGCGGCAGAGGCGATTCGTCTGTGTAGATGCCCGACCGGTCGATAGCACTGCTGAGATTCAAACCCGGGTCTCAATGATGCCATCCGAGCGCCTGGTCAGGGACAAAAAAAGTCTCTGCTGGAACACTGGTGTCAGTGCCCACGGTCAAGCGAGCTTTACTCATCTAAGTGAAGTCGGACAAAAGCTGAACATACGGCAGCAGAGACGGTTCGTCTGTGTGGACGCCTGGCTGGTTGATAGCACCGTTGAGATTCAAACCCGGGGTTTAACACCATGGCGCGGCTGGAACTTCACCGGATTTCGGAGAAGCGTTCCTGTACGTAGAGGAACCCAAGAGGAACGAGGACGAAGCTTCTCAGAGTTTCACCTAGCAAAACTATTGTTAGTTGCACCGCCACTCAGTTTTTTATGCTGGCAGCCCAGTCTAGCACCTGCACTCTCTTACCACAAAGCTACACTGCAGTACCATGTGCAGAAGGTGGCTTGGCCCTGGCTTGCCCCAAGCAGAGACGCCCCTGGAAACAAGGTCAACATCTTGCGTACCATGATGGACGCTGGATTGATCTTTGTGTTGGTAACGTTAGGGAAGGTCCTTTTCCAAAAACTATCCGAAAGGCGCATTTAAACCCAGAACAGTCGGCGGCGTTCCTGCATGTTGTTGATTAACAGCTTCCACTGTAAGCTCTGGATTTCTTTCTCCTCCCAGCTGTGATCAGTATATTATGAATTTTTTTTCCAGATGTGCTTACACGATCTATATTTTCACTCTCGATGCCCCGCTCTTGCAAGGGTGGCATCTGTTTTGGGGGAAAATGCCCACACGCCCACACACCCACGCGCCAGCCATGCAGAAAACAAGCATCACGAAGCTGACGGGATTTAACAGGTCTGAGTAAAATTAACCATTATTATATAAAGCAAAGCCTGGAATTTATACACAACCAGCTGTTCTAACATCTGCGCTGTTCTCCGCGTGTCATATATACACGTACGCTGTACGGCCAAAAGTATTCGGACGCCTGTAGCTTAAATGGACTGTTTTTCTCTTCGCCTCAGCGAGTCGCTTCCCGCCGTTTTGTTCCCGCTCCGTGATAAACAGGGTCGATAAAACGGATTTGGGCAGCGAATGTGCGCTAAAGCTAATCAAACGGATTCAGATCTTCAGTTCAGTGCTCCCTAACAGGAGAAACTCAATCAAGCAACAATTCGGACAAAATTTCATCGAACGTTGTAGGTTTGAAGCCACCGTAGCCACTGTAAAAGAGTTTGGAGTGTGACTATTACCGAACAGTCAAAAAGTTTTATTTATTTATTTATTTTTCTTTCTTTTTTTATTCTTTTTTTTCTTTCTTTCTTTATTTTTTCTTTCTTTTTTTTATTTTTCTTTATTTGTTTTTTAAACTTTATTTATTTTTCTTTCCTTCTTTCTTTATTTTTATTTATTTATGTCTATTTTTTCATTTATTTATTTTTAATTATTTTTAATTATTTATTAAGTATTGTTTTATGTTTTTGTTTTTATTTATTTATTTATTTTTGTTTATTTATTTTTTAACTTTATTTTTCTTTCTTTCTTTAATTTTTATTTATTTATTTATTTATTATTTTTAATTATTTATGAATTGATTGTTTGTATTTATTATTTATTTTTGTTTATTTATTTTTTAACTTTATTTTTCTTTCTTTCTTTCTTTTTCTTTATTTGTATTTATTATTTTTAATTATTTATTAATTATTTATGTTTGTATTTATTTATTTATTTTTATTTATTTATTTTTATTTGTGTTTCCCATACCGTCCCAACTTTTCTTATTTGAGGCTGCAAATAAAAGAACAAATTGCAGCCAATGACTGGAAAAAAAAAAAAAAATAAATTAAAAAAAAAATATATATATACAGTGTATCACAAAAGTGAGTACACCCCTCACATTTCTGCAAATATTTCATTATATCTTTTCATGAGACAACACTATAGAAATAAAACTTGGATATAACTTAGAGTAGTCAGTGTACAACTTGTATAGCAGTGTAGATTTACTGTCTTCTGAAAATAACTCAACACACAGCCATTAATGTCTAAATAGCTGCAACATAAGTGAGTACACCCCACAGTGAACATGTCCAAATTGTGCCCAAAGTGTCAATATTTTGTGTGACCACCATTATTATCCAGCACTGCCTTAACCCTCCTGGGCATGGAATTCACCAGAGCTGCACTGGTTGCTACTGGAATCCTCTTCCACTCCTCCATGATGACATCACGGAGCTGGTGGATGTTAGACACCTTGAACTCCTCCACCTTCCACTTGAGGATGCGCCACAGGTGCTCAATTGGGTTTAGTCCATCACCTTTACCTTCAGCTTCCTCAGCAAGGCAGTTGTCATCTTGGAGGTTGTGTTTGGGGTCGTTATCCTGTTGGAAAACTGCTTTTCGAAGGGAGGGGATCATGCTCTGTTTCAGAATGTCACAGTACATGTTGGAATTCATGTTTCCCTCAATGAACCGCAGCTCCCCAGTGCCAGCAACACTCATGCAGCCCCAGACCATGATGCTACCACCACCATGCTTGACTGTAGGCAAGATACAGTTGTCTTGGTACTTCTCACCAGGGCGCCGCCACACATGCTGGACACCATCTGAGCCAAACAAGTTTATCTTGGTCTCGTCAGACCACAGGGCATTCCAGTAATCCATGTTCTTGGACTGCTTGTCTTCAGAAAACTGTTTGCGGGCTTTCTTGTGCGTCAGCTTCCTTCTGGGATGACGACCATGCAGACCGAGTCGATGCAGTGTGCGGCGTATGGTCTGAGCACTGACAGGCTGACCTCCCACGTCTTCAACCTCTGCAGCAATGCTGGCAGCACTCATGTGTCTATTTTTTAAAGCCAACCTCTGGATATGACGCCGAACACGTGGACTCGACTTCTTTGGTCGACCCTGGCGAAGCCTGTTCCGAGTGGAACCTGTCCTGGAAAACCGCTGTATGACCTTGGCCACCATGCTGTAGCTCAGTTTCAGGGTGTTAGCAATCTTCTTATAGCCCAGGCCATCTTTGTGGAGAGCAACAATTCTATTTCTCACATCCTCAGAGAGTTCTTTGCCATGAGGTGCCATGTTGAATATCCAGTGGCCAGTATGAGAGAATTGTACCCAAAACACCAAATTTAACAGCCCTGCTCCCCATTTACACCTGGGACCTTGACACATGACACCAGGGAGGGACATCGACACATTTGGGCACAATTTGGACATGTTCACTGTGGGGTGTACTCACTTATGTTGCAGCTATTTAGACATTAATGGCTGTGTGTTGAGTTATTTTCAGAAGACAGTAAATCTACACTGCTATACAAGCTGTACACTGACTACTCTAAGTTATATCCAAGTTTCATGTCTATAGTGTTGTCCCATGAAAAGATATAATGAAATATTTGCAGAAATGTGAGGGGTGTACTCACTTTCGTGATACACTGTATATATATATATATATATATATATATATATATTATTTATTTTTTTATTTTTTTTAAAGCATTTTTGAAGTCAGGCGCTGATGTTTAATTATCCAGGTATTAAGGTCGAAACAGTTGGAGCTGTCTGGAATTAAAACGCCAATTTGCACTGTCGCTAAGCTACGGTTGATGAACGCCTGGGTCCGTCCAGTATCCTCGTGGACGTGAAGCCTGAACGCTGAAGAAAGAACAAGTCACTTAAGAACAAACGCATCAGAAAACGTCTGAAAACCTGATGGAGGAGGATGATCATCACTGAGCGAGTGGACGAGACGTCCAGAACAGAAAACGAGCTGCTGAACCGTGTTAAGTCCTGCAGGTTGGTTTCCGTTACTGTGGACATAACCAGGACTCATGAAGGACGAGGAAGACCCGAGTCTCTGGCGTCCACATACTGCTGTGCAGAACCAGGATCAGATTTAACTTCCTCTCCACACCGACTTCATTTAATTTGAACTTTATTTCCTCCCCGATATGAAGATATTATGTGGAACGGGAGCGGGCGTGCCGAATTACACGGTCTGGGTGGCGCTCGCTGAGCCGGGGAGAACGAGGGTCACGCCGACCTTGAGGTTTAATTTTTATTTCTCTCAGACTGAACACGGTGCAACAGCAGCTAATTACGTCCACCTGGTTATACTGCCGCCGGCGTTATTCTCTATATCACACCGCGTCGTGTTATTTCCCATAATCCTCCGGGCAGATGCTCGGATCTGGGATGATGAGGAACGTCCTGACGTCCATTGTCGTGGTTCCAACCTGGAAAAATGAGAAACAGTCCCAGGTAAAGGAGCTCCTGGATCATTGAAGGTTTTCTGTGGTGGTTAAGCAGAACCTTAGTTTGATGACGAAGACTTCTGAGATCAGTGAAGGTTCCTTACACGTCTACCGAGAGCTGGACGAAGGTTCCTTTCCCGAGATAGAAGAAGAATCTCATTTATGGGAACCTCCATGTCCAAGGTTGCGGTTCCAACCTGCAAAAAAAGAGAACCGTCCCAAGTAAAGAAGTTTCTGGATCATTGAAGGTTTTCTGTGGTGGTAAAGCAGAACTTTTGAGATCAAACATCTACCAAGAGCTGGGTGGCTGGACGTGGTCTCTGAGATAGCATAACTTTTTATACTATCTTATTTAGATTACTACCAGCCAGCCGCCGCGACGGTGCCTACTACTGTCCATTGGAGGTACTAACCTGAGTGGCAGAAGAATACAGGGAGAGTAGCATGGTCCTCTGTACGTGCTGAGGCTCTCCGTCACTGCCAGAGGTCACCAGGGTATCGTACACTAAAGGCACTAAATAAATAAATAAACAAATAAATAAACAAGTAAATAAATAAACGCTCCTCACTTTGCTCCTCTGAAACGACTTATATTTACTAATTATTTAATAATTTAATAATCCATAAACACCCCCCATGGCTCTGATTAAAAAGTGAGTGATAGAAAGTGAGTGATTCATAATCAATTCTATATTTTATTAATAAAGGAATCTAATTAGCTTCTTCATTCAGCGCAGGTTATTTATTTATTAGTATTTTTTTCTTCAGTAGTTTATTACATCTGATCGTCGTTCTGGCCTCTCACGCCCACAAAATCATCTTTTCATTACGCCGTGATTTTCATCATCGTGGTTTTAATATTCTGGGTTCGGTCGGCAAATGAAGAAGAGCGACGCGACAATCTACGCCAACGAAGCCAATAATAACCGTGACATTTGGAGGGATGGTTCTCCTCACATCTCATCTGATTTTCTTTATTTCTTCATTCTTAATCGATGAAACATCAACATGACGTACGACTAGAATCAGAAAAAATAAAACACAGTGTTTTTTACATTTACAGACAGGGTTCGTCTGTTCCTTTATTCCAGGCCTGCAACACGGGCGATTTAGGGCTCATAATAAGGTAAATAAGGTCTGAAATGCAGGAATAGATGTTTATTAACAAATGAACTGAAGTCGACCAGAGAAAATTTTTGGGTTCATTCTGTCTGCAATCAAATAAAAGAAGAAAATACTACAATTTTATTTTATGTACTTATTTATTTATTATTTTTTATTTGTTTTTTTATTTATTGATTTAATTATTTAATTAATGAATTAATAAATTTATTTATAATTATTCATTGTTTTTATTAATTGATTAAATTTTATTTATTTATTTGTATTTATTTATTTGTATTTATTTTTTTTATTTACTATTTTTATTGTTTTTTATTTATTGATATAATTTAATTCATTGATTTATTTATATTTATTTTTATGTATTTATTTATTTTTATTTATTAATTTTTTTTATTTATTGATTAAATTGTATTCATTTATTTATTTTTATTTAATGTATTTGTTTTTATTTAATTCATTAATTTATGTATGTATCTATATTTATTTGTGTTTTCCATACTGTCCCAACTTTTTCTGATTTGGGGTTGCATATAAAAGTTGAAACAAAAAATTTGATTGATTAAAAAATATTTAGATTTTAAATAGCAGGAAACAAATAACAGCGCATGACTGAAAGCAGTGAGTGTAGATGTCACAGAGCAGCAGGACCCCGAGGTCCTCAGTTCCATCCTTCTGTTGTCATCTGTATCTGAGCGAGTTCAATCCATCAAAATAAAAATAATCTGGACTTTCTTGGCAGTAGTTGATTCCAGGCGTGGTTACAGGGGTGCAGGGTCAGGGCGGGGCACAGGACCGGGCGTCGGTCCCTCACCGGGCGGCGCTTGGTTTCATTTCAGAATTATTTAGCACATCAGCGCTAACGTTCTTTCTTCCTTCATTATGGAGGAGGTGCAGATGGGATGTGATCCGCAGTCCGATGCAGGATTTTCAGGAGGGAGGATCTTTGTGTTTGACCTCGTTAATTAACGAGCTCGTTAAAGCGGGTTGGATTTTACATGAGTGGGTTTAACGAGAGCGTTTACGCTGGAACACACCAGCGCATTATTTATTAATCAATCACAATAATAAAAGCGGCTTTTTGAAGGTTCGGGTTTTTGCTTTGTTGTTAATGAGTAAAAAACGATACGAGCTGCTCGGCTGGAAGTACGTGGACGCCTGACGTCCCATCTCATTTCACTGCTGTTCACAAATAAAGGACCTGAATAATCAGGAGGTCCATAAAGCTCCTAAAAACAAACATTTCTAAGTGAGGGTGTCAGGGGGCAGAAATTGGTTCTGGATGAAGGATTTCAGTCCTGAAACGTTTTTATTAAACATGAAACTAAATTCAGCGGAAGATTCTTGAGGAAACAGATGAGTGAGTGATACAGCATCAGAGAGTCGAGCGTTATTACTACATCCGTATCAATTTCATTCAATAATAAAAGATCAAATTATTACTGATTCTGATTTAGACGATCACACTCACGCCGCCGTCGGTGTTTCCATCCCGCCGCGCCCATCGTCTCTCCGCCGTTACCACAGTAACTCAAATGAAGTGCGTCAGTAAAGAGAAGTGGCGGAACTGGCACTGTGAGCCGAACCGTGGATCGAGGCGGAGGGGAGAGGCGCCGTCTGTCATCGATGGAACGCTGAAACCTCCCTGAGTGACGGTCCGGACGAAATAAATACACACAAGTATTTAGTGTGTCTGTGTGTGGGAATTTGTGCCCGTTCAGAGAATCCAAAAGAGCGTTGTATTTGTATGGCTGGGCACTGATCGATCAGTCGATGTTCCGGTTCATCCCAGAGCTGTTGAGTGGGGCTGAGGTCAGGACTCCTGTTAGCAACTGCTGTGGCTGAAACACAAGAATATGATAATTTGAAGGGGCGTCCAGATACTCTCCAGATATTTTTGGCCAGCAGAGGGGGCACGGAGGCGCAGATGATTGATGTCGGGTTAACATTAATTAGTGCCAAGTGGGACATACCAGCAAATCTGTCTGATAAACCTGGTCACGACTGTATAGGCTCAAAAACTAGAAGGAAAACAACAATACATTGTAATATATAATAGTAGGAAAAATGAATAAAAAACATTAAGTATTAAATATAAATTAAATAAATAAAAAACAATAAATAATTTACAAATAAATAAAAGAAAGAACAATAAAAAATAAACTAAAAAATAAACAATACATTTTTTAATGTAAAAACTAAAAATAAAGAAAAAAACTGAAGTACTGATAAAAACAAAAAGAAAGAAAGAAAAAACAATAAAGAATTAATAAAAAAACAAAAATAAATAAATAAGACAAAACAATAAAGAATTAATAAAAAAACAAAAATAAAATAAGAAAGATAAAACAATAAAGAATTAATAAAAAATAACAAAAATAAAAGAAAGAAAGAAAACACTCACTAAATCTAAGGTCTAAGATCTTGTGGTTTTAAAGATGGCGACAAAGGCCGCTGGTAAACGCTCTGCTTTAAAATCTGCACAAATGTCCCTTCTGAGTGACGGTTCGTCCCCGTAAACGTTCTCCGTAATAAAAACGAGGAAATTTTGCTTCATCACGTTTACGGCTCTGTAACATCTCACATCTGACACCGCAGGCGAGAAATTCGCTTTTCATACCGATACAGACGTTTGCTTCAAATTTACTGAAGGATAAATCATTATCTCAGCGATGGAACCGGAGCTGCTGGGTTCTCCTCAGGGCAGGAGAACTTCAAACCACCCGAATATTCACTACTGACGATTTTATTTTATTTTGTGTTGATTTATGAGAAATAAAAATGTTAATAATCAGCTGGGCTTCACACACAGCTAGAACAGCAGCCGCTCTTCTGAGAGGCTTCTGACACAGTGTCAGTGTGTGGGAATTTGTGCCCATTTCCAGATATTAATCAAGAAAGCCTAAGGCGATGTTCCGATTCATTCCAAAACTGTTCATTGAAGCTCTGTGCAGGACGCTGAAGCTTTTTTTCACGTCTTTATAGAGCTTGCTCATGCTGGAACAGGAGAGGACCTTCCCTAAACTGTTGCTGCACTGTCTAAAGCAGGTAATTTCCCCTATATATCCTATATATTCCCCTATAGATTGATTTATTAGACCTGCTGTGGCTGCAACATGTGAATTTAATAATTAAAAGAATAAAGAAAACAATAAAA
This sequence comes from Trichomycterus rosablanca, assembly GCF_030014385.1. Taxonomy (NCBI): domain Eukaryota; kingdom Metazoa; phylum Chordata; class Actinopteri; order Siluriformes; family Trichomycteridae; genus Trichomycterus; species Trichomycterus rosablanca. The sequence goes on along the minus strand of NC_086000.1, from coordinate 716,163 downwards.
AATAAAATAAATAAATAATGAGCAATTAAGAATTGTTTAAAACATAAAAAGAAAAGAAACAATAAAGAATTGCTAAAAATAAATATAAAGAAATAAAGAAAAAAACAAATAATTAATAAAAACAAAAATAAAAGAAAGAAAAAAAACAAGAATTAATAAAAACGAAAATGAAATAAAGAAAGAAAGAAAAAACAATAAAAAATTGTAGTAAAAAGCAAAAATAAAGAAAGAAAAAAAAACAATAAAGTATTAATAAAAAAGTCAGTAGTGAAATGGGCGGCACGGTGGCTTAGTGGGTAGCACTGTCGCCTCACAACAAGAAGGTCCTGGGTTCAATCCCCAGGTGGGGCGGTCCGGGTCCTTTCTGTGCGGAGTTTGCATGTTCTCCCCGTGTTTCCGTGTGGGTTCCCTCCGGGTACTCCGGTTTCCTCCCACAGTCCAAAAACATGCCACCAGTTAATTGGAAACACTGATGAAATACCTAGCCGCTAGATGCACTAGTGCATTGTAAGCCCGGATAAATTAGGGAGGGTCGTGTCAGGAAGGGCATCCGGCGTAAAAATTGTGCCAAATCAATGAGCGATCATGAGGATGACTCGCTGTGGCGACCCCTGAAAAAGGGAAAAAGCCGAAAGCAGCAGAAGAAGAAGAAGAAGAAGTCAGTAGTGAAATGCTGGAACAGGAAAGGACCTTCCCTAAGCTGTTGCTGCACTGTCTGAAGCATGTGATTCCCCTTATATGACTTATTTATTAGAACTGTTGTGGCTGAAACACTTGAACTCAAGAATTAAAAGGCGTGTCCCATATAGTGTGATATGCAAGTCTGAAACCGGTGTGTGTGTGTGTGTGTGTGTGTGGCTACAACTTCTGGACTCGCTCGTTGGCGTAGTCGTCGTCGTTTCGTGGCATCAGCGGGCCCCAGATTTGGGTCGGCTTAATGTGCCAAACGACACCGCAAACATCAGACTCTGCAGCAACATCACCTTGTTGCCATGGCGATCGCATCCTGCCTCAAAGCGGATTCAAAATAGAAGAAAAAAACAACAAAAAAGCTGCTGACGAGGTTTCTAACGGCACGTATTCGTACACGCGTCTCCTTCAGAGAGGTCCAACGGTTCGCTGAGACGGTTAGCAAAGACGGCGCCGCCGAGGCCGCGTCACTTTCTTTTCCCCCCCGGTCGTATCGCACCGTAGCGTACCGCTCTCAGCGGCGTGGCGGCACCAGGCCCATCGATCAGCCCTAATTTATGCTAAACAGACGGCACTCCCGGGGCGGCGTTTACACAGGGACCAATCAGAGATCTCCGTCCGGAGTCCGCCACTCCGTCTCCTCCGCCCGTCTGTTCCGACGCGGGAACGATTTGTCGGCGCTGATCAATAAATGATTACCGGATTGTTTCCGGAGGCCGAGTTCGGCGAGACGGCGCGAGAGCGAAACACGCCGCAGCGACGATGGAACAATCCGTCATCTTAGCATTGTTAGCGCTGCAATATTTACGCCGTGTCACGCGGTCCAGACGGGGGATTATTGATGGCCCACGGGAGGCGTGTTACCCTGAAGTATCTGCGGACATCCAGCTTTAAAACTGCATCCATCGATAAGCAACATTTAGGAATGTGTCTGTGGGAATTTGTGCCCATTCAGTCAGAGGAACGTTTGTGAGGTCAGGTGCTGATGATACACTCAACGTTCCTATTGGTTCACTGTTCAGGCTAATACAGTCTCCACAGTCAGGCTGGAACAGGAGGGCCTTCCCTAAACTCTTTATACGAACAGTTCATACCATTTTAACTGTCTGAGTAACATTAGGGAAGGTCCTGTCCTCTTCCTCCAGGAGAACCATCATTTCTAAAATCATTTTGTAATCTGGACAGTTTGATCCTGGAGAAGTCGACGTCGTTCCTGGATGTTGTTGATCTCTGAAATCTGAACTCGTGTTTGTAGACGCCGTGGTGAGCCGTGTTTACTGGCGAGGGTTTTCTGAAGCATTCCAGAGTCCATGTGGTTCCATTTCATTACAGAAACAGGACGGTTCCGGCCTTCTTTTTATTTCTTTTGTTCTTTCCTTCTTTCTTTCTGTCTTGCTTTTTTTGTTCTTTCTTGCTTTCTTTTGTTCTCTTTCGTTCTTTCTTTTGTTCTTTCTTAATTTTGTTTTCTTTTGTTCTTTCTTTTGTTCTTTCTTGATTTCTTTCTTGTTTTTTTTGTTCCTTTTTTGTTTTTCCTTGATTTCTTTCTTGCTTTTAGTTTTTTTGTATTTGATTTATTTCTTGCTTTTTGTTTCTTTATTTCTTTCATTTTCTTTTGTTCTTTCTTTTGTTCATTCTTGCTTTCTTTTGTTCTTTCTTGATGTCTTTATTTTTTTTTTTTGTTCTTTCTGTTTTTGTTTCTTTCTTTTGATTCACTCACACACAGAATCCCCAGACTCTGAGTAACAGAAATGTAAAGTAAGAAGTCATTAGCAGGTTCTTGTTGAGGTTCTTATTTTATTATTATAATTTTTTTTTTAATCGTGTTCGAATTGACTCTTTGAGGGGTCTACATACTTTTGATACTCTCGCTCGTGGTTCCGGTGTAGTAACGCTCTCGTGTTAGACGGGTTTAAAATGCAGCGTTCTGTTAAATAATGGACGAACACAGAACGTAATTGCCTCTAAATTCCTTCTAATAGAGAACACAAGAGTCCCGGGGCGCCGCCGCTTTAATCGGCTCGTGGCGCGGCCAGATAAATGCTGCTACGATGGCAAAAGCGTTGCGAAATTAAAGCTAGCGCTGGGGCAGATGTATAGCAGTGACTGCAGGGCTGCGGGGGACGACGGCTCGGTTACAACATCCGGAAATTAAAGACACGGAAACCCGGGAGGGACCCAGCCGCCTGAACAAAGAATTACATTCTCTTTCTTTCTGTCTTTCTTTACTTTTTTCTTTCTTTCTGTTTCCTTTTTAGTCATTTCTTTTGTTTTTTCTTTCTTTTTCATTTTTTCTTGCCTTCTTTCTCTCTGATTCTTTCTTACTTTTTTTCTTTTCAGTTCTTTTTTCTCTTTCTTCTTTCTTTCTTCTCTTTGTCTTTCTTTTTTGTTCTTTCTTTTATCGTTCTTTCTTGTTTTCTTTTTTGTTCTTTTGTTTTTTTTCCATTCTTTCTCAATCTTTCTTGATTTTTTCCCTTCTTCTTTCTTTCTTTTGTTCTCTTTCTTTCGTTCTTTCTTGCTTTCTTTTGTTCTATCTGTCATTCTTTCTTTTTCGTTATTTTTCTTTTTAGTTCTTTCATTCTTTCTTTCTTGTTCACTCTTTCTTTTTGTTCTTTCTTTTATTCTGTCTGTGTCTTTCTTCTTTGTTATTTTCATTCATTCTTTATTTCTTGTTCTTTCTGGCTGCCTATTTTTCTTTCTTTTGATTTTTTTCTTTCTTTTTTTGATTCACTCACACATTTTTTCATTCATTTATTTGGAGGACAAAATACCAGAATAACAGTTCTGATGTGCGTCCCACACTGAAGGCAGCGTCACACATAAACTGTGTTTATTTAATCCTAAACTCATTAAAATAAATTCCTCTCTCTGATCTGAATAAACTCGCGGGCGTGTCCGAGCTCAGGACGGAGGAATGAATCCAGTAACGTCTGACATCACGCCGATTAAAAACAAACCGACTCGGCGTCTCAGATCCGCGGTGATATGGTGAACGGCACGGAGGGGGAATCGTTTGGGGGGGGCTGAAGGTCATGTTCTCTGGAGGACGTCTGCAGGATGAAATGCTCATTGTGCTTTACACCGTTTTTACTCTCCAGGTTGTGAAAATGAAACGTAAAGGTGACTCTCACATTCACTTCCAAATCTCACGCTCACTAATCAGGACGAGAAGCGTGAACTCCTCATTTAGATCTTACCTACACCTGAAGGACAAGAGACCGACTGGAAACCCACGCTACAACCGAAAAGGATGAATTAGAACCCCCACTCACGCTCGTCATTTATTTATTTAAATAAAATCCAAAAGTCCAACAAGATTAATAATAAAATCTCTTACAGATTCACCAAAATAAGAAACAATTTCAAAGTCACGCTGGAGACGGTGGGTCCGACAGACAGACATAGATAGACGGACGGACGGACGAACGGACAGATACGGATAGATAAATAGATTGACAGACAAGCAGACAGACAGACAGGTAGACAGATACATAGATGGATAAACACACAGATAAACAGACAGATATTTTAGATAGATAGACAGACAGACAGACAGATGGACAAACAGACAGACAGATAAATAGATAGACGGCTAGATAGATAAACACTCAGACAGACAGACAAATATTATAGCTAAATAGACAGACAGATAGATAGACAGACAGTCAAACAGACGGATAGATAGACAGACACAAACACAGACATATATATACAGTGTATCACAAAAGTGAGTACACCCCTCACATTTCTGCAGATATTTAAGTATATCTCTTCATGGGACAACACTGACAAAATGACACTTTGACACAATGAAAAGTAGTCTGTGTGCAGCTTATATAACAGTGTAAATTTATTCTTCCCTAAAAATAACTCAATATACAGCCATTAATGTCTAAACCACCGGCAACAAAAGTGAGTACACCCCTAAGAGACTACACCCCTAAATGTCCAAATTGAGCACTGCTTGTCATTTTCCCTCCAAAATAGTTAGTGTTACTAGGTCTCAGGTGTGCATAGGGAGCAGGTGTGTTCAATTTAGTAGTACAGCTCTCACACTCTCTCATACTGGTCACTGAAAGTTCCAACATGGCACCTCATGGCAAAGAACTCTCTGAGGATCTTAAAAGACGAATTGTTGCGCTACATGAAGATGGCCAAGGCTACCAGAAGATTTCCAACACCCTGAAACTGAGCTGCAGCACAGTGGCCAAGATCATCCAGCGTTTTAAAAGAGCAGGGTCCACTCAGAACAGACCTCGCGTTGGTCGTCCAAAGAAGCTGAGTGCACGTGCTCAGCGTCACATCCAACTGCTGTCTTTGAAAGATAGGCGCAGGAGTGCTGTCAGCAGTGCTGCAGAGATTGAAAAGGTGGGGGGTCAGCCTGTCAGTGCTCAGACCATACGCCGCACACTACATCAAATTGGTCTGCATGGCTGTCACCCCAGAAGGAAGCCTCTTTTGAAGTCTCTACACAAGAAAGCCCGCAAACAGTTTGCTGAAGACATGTCAACAAAGGACATGGATTACTGGAACCATGTCCTATGGTCTGATGAGACCAAGATTAATTGGTTTGGTTCAGATGGTCTCAAGCATGTGTGGCGGCAATCAGGTGAGGAGTACAAAGATAAGTGTGTCATGCCTACAGTCAAGCATGGTGGTGGGAATGCCATGGTCTGGGGCTGCATGAGTGCAGCAGGTGTTGGGGAGTTACATTTCATTGAGGGACACATGAACTCCAATATGTACTGTGAAATACTGAAGCAGAGCATGATCCCCTCCCTCCGGAAACTGGGTCGCAGGGCAGTGTTCCAGCATGATAATGACCCCAAACACACCTCTAAGACGACCACTGCTTTATTGAAGAGGCTGAGGGTAAAGGTGATGGACTGGCCAAGCATGTCTCCAGACCTAAACCCAATAGAACATCTTTGGGGCATCCTCAAGCGGAAGGTGGAGGAGCGCAAAGTCTCGAATATCCGCCAGCTCCGTGATGTCGTCATGGAGGAGTGGAAAAGCATTCCAGTGGCAACCTGTGAAGCTCTGGTAAACTCCATGCCCAGGAGAGTTAAGGCAGTTCTGGGAAATAATGGTGGCCACACAAAATATTGACACTTCAGGAACTTTCACTAAGGGGTGTACTCACTTTTGTTGCCGGTGGTTTAGACATTAATGGCTGTATATTGAGTTATTTTGAGGGAAGAATAAATTTACACTGTTATATAAGCTGCACACAGACTACTTTTCATTGTGTCAAAGTGTCATTTTGTCAGTGTTGTCCCATGAAAAGATATACTTAAATATCTGCAGAAATGTGAGGGGTGTACTCACTTTTGTGATACACTGTATATATATAGATAGACAAATAGATAGACAGACAGACAGATATAGATAGTCAAACAGACAGACAAGGGAACTTTGGTGTGGCATCTCAGTGATACTGAAACATCGCAGTGGTAGCTCAGCAGTTAATGTACTGGACTAGTAATGAGAAGGTTGCTGGTTCAAGCCCAACCATTGCCAAGTTGCCACTGTTGGGCTCCTGAGCGAGGCCCTTATTCAGTCATAATGGTAAGTCGCTTTGGATAAAAGTGTCTGCTACATGATGAAAATGTAATGAAACAGGAAGGGGCCTTCCCCTAAATAATACACACACACACACACACACCGGGTGTTCCTGAAACACTCACACTGAACGCTATAACAGAAGATTGAATAAATACTAACATACGTTTGGCTGTTTGCTAATCCACAGTGAACAGACGCTGTTATCTGGAGTTGAGGGACCTGTGGGTGTAAATTTATTGACTCTTGTTGTGGATTTGGCAGCAGAACGAAGCGTCAATTCTTTTTATTTCTTTTCATTTAGGAGCAAAGAAATCAGTTCAGATTCTAAATTAAACTTAATTTCATCTGATTCCTCCGCCAGAAAATTCTAAACTCTCCTCCAGAAGCTTGTTGGTGTCGGTCTGAGGTTCCTCTCAGCGTTACAAATCCGTCCAGCTTCATTCTGCTGATGTGAATAAAAGCGTGAGGAGTAAAAGAAAGGGAGAGGGGGGTGAGTTTTAGGGATGAATGACCCCGGAGAGACGAGCCGATCGTGTAGCCGGACTCTCGGCCAGATTACCAGCTTTTACTGACCGTTAGTGAACGATGTGCTTCATTAGCGAGAGCTGCTGCGGCGACGGAGGTGATGATGGGAGTTTTCTCCGTCTGTTTGGTGGCGCTGAGGGCGGCTGGTATGGATGATAAGGTCAGAGTGAGCTCTCAGTCGCCGTGTTCTGGCAGCTACGTGGCGTCTGAACGCCAGAGAGAAAAAACGTGAGATCCATCCACCAGCTCTTTATTAATCAGAATGGATGCATTTATATGAATGATATTTATAAGTGCCTTATAATAAAAAAAACATATTGATAATTATATATGGCTAATCATGTCTGTGCAGACGCTAAGCTGGCTGATAGCATCGCTGAGATTCAAACCCAGATCTCAGCAGCAGTAGTGGACCAGTGTAATCAATCTGCACTGCCAAGAGTTTATATTTCAAAATCTTTCTAAAAACCTTCTTAGAAAGAGGAGCCGGGTTTTACCCCAAGTCATTTAAACCTGACATTGTGCTACCACCACCACATTTTACAGTGGGGACAGTGCTACCACACATATACAACTCAAAGCGAGACGTTCCATACAACATTTCACCACCAATTTGCGAATTTAAGGGTGTTACACTAGGAACATAGTATGACTTTCTGTACGTGGTAAGGCTCTGTGTAGGAACCAAGCACTGGTAGGTGAAAAGAAGCGGTCGACAACTGCACTCATGTTAGAGAGGGCACAAGATAATCTGTGATTCTAATTAGCAGCAAAAGTACCACCAGGAATTGGAATTGACTGGGTGAAAAGGTCGTTTCAATTCATTTATCTAGTCTACTGCCAAATTATAAGGAGGACTGATCTATGTAGCATGACTGTAGCTTCTTAACTTCTTCTGAACTGAGCTCTGAAATTAGATCTGTGCTTTCTCATCTGTTCTTTGGACAGTTTGTACCATAGAACTTTTTATCCTGGTGAAGGTTTTAGATACTAAAAGTTGCACTTGTTTTTAACTCAGTCTGCTATGTTATTACTATACTAAGTTAATGCTAACAGCAGATAGGTGTTGGTCAATTACTGTGGTACAATAAAAGTCTGGGCTACTTCTAAAACATGCAACTTAACATCAGTGCCTGGACTAAATGGACACAAATCCCCACATACAAGATCCAAAATCTTGTGAAAAGCCTTCTTAAAAGATGAAGCAAGCATGCTACCATGCTAAAGCTAAATATCATGTCAACAAACAGAAAAATAAACTATCAGGCTAAATATAGGAGCCAAGTGTAATGACTGGACAGAATCAGAACAAAAGAGGAGTCACACACACACACACAAACTATGTTTACTTTAAAGAAATATGATGTTTATTTATTAAACAAAACGAATTTAATACTCTGAATGTGTGCATAACGACAGAGGTTCAAAATTCGGTCGGTAGAGAGTCAGATAGGCGAATCAAAAAGCCTGGACGCGAACGAGACGAGTCGGTTCGCGAGTCGAATAAAACAAAAGACTAGACTAATGAAGTATGAAGCGGGAGAGCTAGGTGGAACTGCGACCGGGATCAGTATGCTGGCTGCATGGTCCACCAACACCCAAAACATAGGATCACAGCCCCAATGCTCCTATGAAATAATAATAAAAAATATAACCGGAATTGGTCGGAGAGTCGATTCGATAAATTGACTCGGTTTGCTAAACCGATTCTGGGAGTCGCTTAGAAAAAGACGAGTGTTCAAACTAGAATTCGGATCATCAATATAATTTTATTGATTAAAATTTGAATAAAGATGCTTTTCTGAACACTGAAGTTAAATATATTCTATCTTACCGACTGGGTCAGCGACTCAGCATCGAATTGATTCTTGGGCTTCGTTTAAATAACCTCGTTGTTAGCTGTGGATGATTAGCACTGATTAGCGCCGAGGCTCTTGGGATTTGTAGTCCTTTAAGCAAAAAACAAACGCACACTTAATGGCCAAAAGTATCTGGACACCTGAGTTTAAGCTTGTTAAACATCTTTTCAAACATACTGGCTTTAAGATTGAATTATTTTCAACAGATAAAAAGGTGGATCAAATATGCAGCTGTAACCATTAGCTCGAGTGCTACCTAGAGCTAGAAAGTTCTAGAACGTTCTGAAGTATTCGAGCACGACAGCTTTGGGATTCAAACACCTCGTCTAAACCTTCAATACCAGATTAAAAACATATTTATTTACTCTATTTACTCAAGTGTTGGAATGGTCTTTACTTTCTGTAGGGCTGTAGGTCTTCTGGGTTTGACCCTCTTGGACCAGGACCGGGACCTGGACCGGGACTGTCCATCCTGGCTTTGGACAAAGGTACAAAGAAATTTGCAGTAATCAAGATGTTGGGTTATGATCATTCTGCCTCTCACATGTGATCGCTCAGGATTGTCTCAGGAGAGCCCTCATGGTCCTCATGGTATCTTCTGGTTCCTCTGGTTTTAGTAAAGCTGTAATAATTACAGCTGAGCAGCAGAACAGATTTATAAATACACAGACAGTAATTGTATACCCCAGGACGCAGGAGGGTTGACATGTGCATCCACCTGTACACGTTCGTTCTATATTTAAACGGCGCCAGACGTGTGCCGAGTTTCTTCACGGTGACTGAAGCTTTTCCTTTGAAGCTCAGCTGCAGGACGTTTGTGCTGCTTCAGCAGAGCAGAAACTCGGCATTCGTACGAACGCTGAAGGAAAACGGAACTCGAGAACTTTTAGGAGAACCGAGCGTCCGGGCTCGCAGACCTGAAGGTTCTCATCACAGGTCCAGGTGAAGATCTGTCCATAAACTCATCAAGCTTGTTGAACGAGAAGTTTTACTGACGTCCGAAACTATTCGACCGTTTGGGGAAGGACCTTACTGTCCAAGTGAGGTCCATAACCCCTGGTTTGATGAGTTCGATATAGAGGAACCCATTGGGATGAATTGGAACACTGATTGTGACAGCCTTCTGCATTTGTGTCCAGCATCACTGCATCACTTTTATTTTACTAAATGAGCACAAATTCCCACAGACACACTAAGATCAATCCCAAGCATGGATTTGGAAATGGAAATGATCATCAGGCTCTTAGGTTATGCTTATGATATGAATACAGCTGACTTCTCTGTGCCCATATATTTATATATATATATATATATATAAATAAGATTTTGGAGTGTGTCTAAGGGGATCCTAATTCATCCCAAAGGTCTTCTCATCAAACCCATTAAACCATGTATTTATGGACCTCACTTTGTGGACAGGTTTGCAAAAAGGGGAACAGGAGGAGGACCAAGTGTACAGAGAAACAGATGGGTGACAGTCAGTAATTGTATACCCACATGTTAATCTTGTGTGAATGCAGCAATTATCGTCTCCTAAAGTGCTTCTGTAATTACAGGAAAATGTGACGTTTGGACGAGGGCCAAAAGCCCCAAAATAAATAGGGCGAGCGTCGTTCTCTCTGATCTGAATGGAAGATCTCTGGGGTTTCATCAGCGCTTTGTTTTTGCTGCCGTTAGTTGGCAGGGCTTTTACTTTGATGTTGGTGGTTATTGGTTGTAGAGATTTGCAGTAATTAAGATGTTGGGTTTCTGTCGTTCTGGCTCTCACATGTGATCACTCAGGATTATTAAAGATTATTGCAGAAGAATCACGTGGATCGGCTGCTCCTCATCACCGTGATTAAGTATGTAAATGAATGAGTGAGTGAATTTGTGTCCACATACTTTTGGCCATGTTATGTATTAAATCTGGTTCTGAAGGAGTTTCCCAACCTCAACCCTATGAAACACCTTTGGGATGAATTGGAACGCTGATTATAAGCCAGGCCACGAGTACCCGAACTCCCAAATGCTTTTCAGGCTGAACAGGCACAAATTCTCACAGATTCCTTTCAATATCTCGCAGAACAGAACATCCAGCAAGCTCCCTCACCCTGTTCCTCCTCCACCCGGTTGCTCCTCCACCCTGTTCCTCCTCCAGCCGCTTCCTCCTCCACCCTGTTCCTTCTCCACCCTGTTCCTCCTTCAGCCTGTTCCTCCTTCAGCCTGTTCCTCCTCCACACAAATCAGAGATGATTTTTCAATTTGTGGTTCCTCGCAGGCGTTCGGCTCCTGAATGCAGATGTCGGTGATGGGAAGCAGATACCCAGCATGCCTCTGGGTCGCTGTTCTGGGACTCTAATCAGGAATAGACATGAGCGCGGAGGGCGGCGTTCTGGCACGATGGAGGATCGACATCGAAAAGGTTCAAGTATATAAATAAATAATAAATACATAAATACCATAAATAAATAAATAATAAATGATAATAATATAAAACACAAAATAATAATAATAATAATATAAAACATTAATAATAATATAAAAATACCTAAAATAATAATAATATAAAAAATAATTAAATAAACAAATAATATATAATAATAATAATAAAATACAAACATTATAAATAAAATACTAACAATAAACAAAAAATATAAAATAATAAATACAAATATCATTTAAATTATAAAATAATAATAATAATATAAAAAATAAATAAACAAATAAATACATAATAATTTACAAATAATCGATAATCATAATATTAAAAATAAATAAAATAATAATACACAAAAATAATAAATAATAAAAATATTAAAATAAAAATAATAAATAAAATAATAATAACAAACAATAAACAAAACAATAATAATATAAAAATAATAATAATGAAAAATAATAATAATATAAAAAAGCAGATTCTGCTTGAGCTCTGATTTTGATTTGCATTCTGGGAGGAATCTCATTAATCACAGCGATGCGTTCTATTCTTCTTTTACACACACAGAACCGCGCACATCGTTTCCCGAAAGCGCGGCGGCGTGACTTGTGCCAGACGCCAACGCCATTAACCTGAGCTCATCTGCATGGCATTAGCATTAAATCTGATCAGTCTGATTTGAAAAGCCGTTCAGCAGAGAAATAAAAGAATAAAGAAAGAAAACAAGCCGCCGCCACCGCTGTGCTTCTCTCCGTCACTCGCCTCCGCCACCTTCACCGGGGGGTTCCTGATTCTGCTATCGGCCGGTCGGGCGCCTACACAGACAGAGCGGCTCGTCCGAGTTTGGAGGGTCGTAGAGATTCCTGCAGTTACTCCCTCTGCTGGTTGAGGTGCTGCACACAGACGGGGGATAATAGAGATCAGTGCGTGACTCTCCGTGCTCCATACGGATCTCCGTACACCGAATGATCTTTTCATCTAGAACAGCAGCCGCTCCTCTGTTTCTGAGAGGCTTCTCACAAGACTTTGGAGTGTGTGTGTGGGAATTTGTGCCCGTTTAGAGCAGCAATTAATCAAAAACTAGTTTGGAGTGTTATTTTGAGAGGTTTTGTGTTTTGAACATGAAATCTGACCTATTTTATTATCTATTTTATTTCTCTCTATTTATTCATTTAATTTAAGGACGCCTCGTTTTTTTTAAATCGAAGCTTTAAGGACTCGTCGGCTTTGCCCGGTTCTTTTGAAGAACGACCTCCAGGTTCTGATGAGTCAGATAAAGAAGCGTTTTGTTCTTTTCACCCCCTGTCTGACATGATTCGTAAGAATCGAATCTTTGTCCTCGTTCCCCTCGGCGCCGCTCCGGTCCTGAGATCCGCTTCCTGTTATCTCGATGCCATTTCCTCTTTGTTCGGTGGTGATAACGGACTCAGGACTTGAGGACTTCGGGTCTCGTGCTGTTCTGACATCTCAAATAAAGTCCTCACGTCCTTCTCCTCTAAAAAGAGCTTCCCACTGGAATTTGAAACATGACTGCTGGGATTCACTTCCGTTTAACTGTCACCTTCACTTTCAGGGTGTCGTGGGGTCAAACGGAGCCGAATCAAAGCCGCGGGTCGAAGCCACGTGAAGCAAAACACGAGGACGACTTCGGAAAATAAACTGAGCGTGTTTGGGTGCAGCGCCGCCAGCTACTCAATCCACCAACCAGTCAGAATCTAAAAGCTCACCATAAACCCAGAACCCTGACCTCCACTGTTCTCTGGCTGATCCCACAGAAACCAAGAGGAAGAAAACGGCAGCCAAACGACCAGCAGGAGAACACATCCTTCTCCTCCACCCCCTTCAGCCCAAACGTGGGTGTCCACAAATTTTTGGCCATTAAGTGTAGTTCAGAAAAACAACAAAATGCAGGAGTGCCACAGAAACAAGGGTCCTGGGTCCAATAGTGGTGGGCTTTATACCATTATCTCCAGGTACTTTGGTTTCCTCCAGCCATGCAGAAGGTAGATTGGCTGCTAGGTGTAAGTGAAGTGTCTTGACGGCTGGCACAGTGATCAGGATGAAGATGTTGTGGCAAAAATGGTTGGTAGGTGTCAGACAAACAATCAAAGGACTGACAAACGGAACCAATTAACAAGGACTCCGCCCGAATTTGCGGCCACACCCCCTTTTTTCTGAAGTCTGAATCGTTGCTCTACTTTGCTTCAGAGTCCAGTTCTGGTGTGCTTTATACCACGTCTCTGTGACTGCTCGGTCTGAACACCTGATCCAGGAACCTTGGAGTGTTTTTTGCCATGTGATAAACTGGTCCCCTGTGCAGGGTGAATTCCTGTCTCGTGCCACCGGCGTTTTCATGAGAGCAGGAACCACCACGACCCTGATCAGGATAAAACAAGCCGAGGATGAACAAAACAATAAATAAAAGTTTATAGACTCATGAACGGACACATTCTACTGCCAACATTTTCTTACTGAACAGTTCTGGGATGAATTGGAATGCCGACTGTGAGCCAGGCCTTCTTGTACAACAATAATGAAGCCCAAATTCCAACAGGCTCACTCCAAAATCTTCCTACAAGAGTGTAGGCTGTTATAGTTGCAAATGGTCAGGTGTCCATATACTTTTGGTCTTATAGTTTACAAAATCAGTAGATTTCAAAACGATTGACCTCCCACTCACTTCCACCCCTCCAATGCATGCCAACACACACAATGCATCATGGGAAATTCGCCCGAGAGGTGGCACAGAGGGTTCGACGCCCATTAGTGAGCTGGTTTAATGATGCTCATCGTTCCTGATGGACCTCAGTGAGGAACCGACTCCCTCGTTCCTCCTCCGGCCCTGGAACACACCACACAAACATGTTCTAGTGTGTGAGTGTGTCTGTGAGAAGCCCTGGGTTGCGGTGGACATTCCTATTCATCCCAAACGTTCACTAGGACAGAGGCACAGAAGGTAGATTGGCTGCTAGGTGTAAGTAAGATAACGTCTAATAAACGTCATGCAGCACTTTCTGGTGCTGGGGCTCAAACCTGCGACCTTCCGATTACTTCTCCAGTACCCTGACCGCTAACCCAGCCCCGCCCGCGTCCCTCAGCGGAAGACTTCAGCGGTTCTGTCTCTTTAGAGATTCCTTTTGCAGTGTTGGAATTTCACACGCCGACAGACACCGAGCTAATGAGCCCTGATTCATCACCGCTGTCGTCTCCGCTACGTCCTCGCTAGCGCCTCAGAACCGCCGCTCGCTCGGAGACGCCGCAGCACGAAGCGACGGATAATACGGAGTGAGTCATCAAACCATATCAGATTAGCATAATCAGATCCGATCAGCGGCTGCGAGGAGCGTCCTACAGCCCGGACTCGCCAGAGACTCACGACAAAACCAAAAAGTTCAATCGACTAGTGTAGTTAGAAGCTTCTCATCAACAGTCGCTCTATTTTAATTCTCTGACAGTCTTGCGCTTAGGCGTCCGAATATTTTTGCCGTTTTTTAGCGCCGCTGCGTGATGTTTCCTCCCTCTTATCGATACACGTTAACGCTATTTGTATAAACCAGCTTGATCTCACCGCTCTTCACCCTCAATTTTAAAGAAGGAGCGATGTGCATTTAATTAGCGCCGGCAGCAGAGCGAGCGTAGCGGGATTCCGGCTCTACACGTAGCGGTTAGCACCAGTGTGCTAAAGCGCTCGGTGTTTTGATTAGGTTTGCTTCTGTAAATCTATACTCAGCTCCCAGAAGTCAAAGAGGCTAAATTGTTTTGACAAGAGGAATTAAATTTGGTTCTCGGAGGCCGTTAAAGACGCCGTTGCTAAAGAAGCAGCGCTAAAGGAGCGGCGCACAAATCTGATTGCTAAACGCTAAACGCTAAACGCTCAGACGTAAAACATGCTAGCATAAGCATAACGCGTGTATTGTCTAACAGCTGAGCTGATTGACGTGTCGGACAAACACGCTATACCCTACACCCCCCCCCCCCCCCACCACATCTAATTATATATCATATGAAATTAATCATTCACTTTTAACAATGTGCCAACAGTTTGGGGAAGACCCGAGTCAGGAGTCCAGGAACCAGAGTTCTGACCAATCGGTGGAGCAGTGCCAGCTGTGCCAGCTGTGAGGTACCTACTGAAACATGGCCCGTTTCTCCCCGGAGGTGATTTAGTACCACATCGCCCCCCGGTGGAGGTTTAATTGGCCCACGCGGCTGTAAAATCTCCAATTTCAGCTCCATCACAAAAAAAACGACCCTGAATCGGTCGCCAGTACCCCCGCGCCCCTGCGCCCCCGCGCCCCCGCGCCCCCTCTCTTTAATCACCCGGAGCAGATGGTGGCGACGCGGAATCAAGACGGCGCAGATTAGCGCGGTAAATATCAGCGTGTACGGGCGGAGCCGCGGGCCGACCTGAATCAACACGCCGGTGTTTAACATATTAATAAGAAAACCAATCTGATAAGCACCGCGGTTACCTGAGCGCCCAGACAGGAAGACAAACAGGAAGTGATGCGTTTAAACAGAGCTAATGAACATCAGGGTTTGTTTTAGCCGCCGCGTCACTCAAGTGGAGGATCGTCAGATTCAAATCATACTAGCAAAAGTATACGGACGCCAGCTCTTCTGGGTATTAATAAAATATTCATAATCATAATAATAATAACTTAAATAATAATAGTAATAATAATAATAATAATAACAACAAATAATAATAATAATAATAATAATAATAATATTAATAATAATAAATAATAATAATAATAAATAATGATAATAATAATAATGATAAAATAAAATAATAATAATAATAATAATAATAATAATAATAATTAATAATAAATAAAAATAATAATAATTTAAATAATAATGATAATAATAAGAACAAGAATAAATAAATAAATAAAATATCCATAGGGCTCATCGATCAGAACATGTTCTCCAGTGTGGGGTCTTTGTCTTGTTACCATAACAGTCTCATCTTTACTCTCCTGCTCAGGGGTCCAACCTTCCTCCAGATGATGCTGGATGAGCTGGACCAGTTGATACAGGGATCTTCTCCTGGACTTGGGTTGGTTCTGGTTGGTCAGTGTTTGGAGTCTAAATCTTGTGCTCTTTATCCTGGTCTCCTGTTGGTCCCATTAAAGCGCTAAAGCACCTGTTAGCAGATTTGGGTACCGCCGTCTCTCCTCCGCTGTGTTTCCATCTGGCCCTGACGTAGACCGGAGCCAGAGAACGCCGCGAGAACGCCGCGTTTACTCATTACAGCCCCCGAAATGTGTTTCCAAGCCCGTTTATTTGTGCCGCATCTGTGAACCTGCCGCCCGCGGCCGTTTGGAATTAGCCCCTGATGGTCCATCTCTTCCAGCGCGGTCCGACCGGCCGTACGGAACCCGAGACGCGAACCATCGACGGGAGAAGCGCTTCTGTTTCGAGCACTTCCTGTTCCAGCCTGATTAAAAAGTCTGGCAGGTTCTTGGTGCCGCCGTGTCGCCGGGATGAAAAAGTCGATGGGAGGCACAAAAGCGCTAATCAGGAAGTCCGGAGCCGCCTCGTAACCACGGAAACTGGAAACCAGAGCCGGGGTTTTTAGTTCTCGCCGCTTTCGGCTTTTTGGCTGGATGGTGAACGACGGCGGAAAACTAATAACACAGATGCTAAAGCTAATAACCCAGGCGGGTACGTGCCAGGGGGTACAGCACTCAACCCTAATCCTGCTGGTCTCAGTCTAAATTCCTTGTTCTGGATTTATTTAGAGAAGGTTTGAGCTCTGTTGGTCTGGGTCTCGTTCTAGACCATAAAGTACCTGGTATGGTTCTTCAATTTGGGTCTTAATGTTCTCCTGGCTTTTTTAGGAAAGGTCCAGGGTGTCATTATTATGGGTCTGGTTCCTGACCATTGTCAAGTGGTTGGTCTGAACTCGTGTGGTCTAGTCTAGGTCTTGTTCTAAGCCATTAAATGGTCGGTCTGGTCTAGGTCTAGATCTTGGTCTTGATCTTAGTTGGTCGTGGTCTTAAAACAGTTGGTTTGGTCTGATTCTTGACCCACTAGGTGTTTGGTCTGGTCTTGTTCTGGACCATTTCATAGTTTGGTCTAGTCTTGTTTGTTCTGGGTCTTGAGGATTAAAATGGTTGGTCTGGTCTGGGTCTTGTTCTTAGTCTTGAGGGTTTAAATGGTTGGTCTGGTCTGGGTCTTGTTCTTGGTCTTGAGGGTTTAAATGGTTGGTCTAGGTCTAGATCTCGGTCTTGACCATTAAATGGTCTGGTCTGGGTCTAGGTCTTGTTCTTGAGGGTTAAAATGGTTGGTCTGGTCTGGGTCTGGTTTGGTCTAGATCTTGGTGTTGATCATTAAGTGGTCTGGTCTGGGTCTTGCTCTTGAGGAATAAAATGGTCTGGTCTTGTCTGGTCTAGGTCTTGTTCATGACCATTAAATTATTGGTCTGGTCTGGGTCTAGGTCTTGAGGATTAAAACGGTTGGTCTGGGTCTAGGTCTTGGTTTAGCTTAGTGGCACTTGGTGCCAGGATTGTGGACCACTGAACCCTAATCTTGGTCTTAATAATAGTAATAATAATAATAATAATAATAATAATATAATAATAATAATAATAATAATAATGATAATAATAATAATAATAATAATAATAATAATAATAATGATAATAATAATAATAATAATAATAATAATAATAATAATGATAATAATAATAATAATAATAATAATAATAATAATAATAATAATAATCAGACGCGCTTGTGTTTAAGAGCTCTTTCCTCACCCGAGCTCACAGAAACAAAAATAAAGAAATAAATAAACACATCGTCGCGTCGTGAACATTTTCCTCCTGATTGCACGTTTATTAAAGTCGGAGCTTCTCTCCTGTAAAAGCTCTTTGGCTCTGAGAGGAACGTTTTCATGCAGAGAAGCACAAGCGCATTAATTACAATGAAATAGAGATATTAACCAGCGCCGACGCTCCAGCCACGCTCCGGAAAATACATAAATAAACAAATAAATACATAAACAAACAAATAAACAAATAAATAAACAAATAAATAAACAAATAAACAAATAAATAAAATCTTCAAAAATGACGTGAAGCTCTGACTCCGCAGGTTGCCTGTTATGAGGTTGGTTAGTTATAAAATTAGTTAGTTATGAGGTTGGTTAGTTATGAGGTTAGCTATAAGTTTGCTTAGTTAGTTATAAGGTCAGTTAGTTATGAGGTTGGTTAATTATGACATCGGTTAGTTATACGGTTGTTTAGTTATTAGGTCGGTTTGTTATGTGGTTGTTTAGTTATGAGATTGGTTAGTTCAGGTTATTACAGAATTCAGTAAACGAATGCTAGTTAGCTATACCGTCACAATGCTAATATATTAAGCTATGTGAGAATTCAAGTTCACTGCAAGATTCATATATAAATAAATAATAAAAAACGATTTCAGTCTCATCGACCCACACACCGCTTCTGTATCTCAACAATCCAGTAAAAGATCTGAATCGTCTCCAGACCTGCTGAACCTCTCAGTGATGATCCGTATAAAAAATCCCAAAAGAACTCGGAGCCCCAGACGCCCCCCATCACCACCCACCCCCACCCCACCCCAGAGACGCTCCTGATGCCAGCTGGTAAAAATGGAGGTAATAAAGGTGGAGATGGAGTCGTCATATTTATGGAGCGCAGACAGAAAATCTATCGGACGCTCCGGCCGAGCTGCTGCAGCGACGTCAGGAATTACACAGACACACAGAAAAGAGAGAAACAGATAAAACGTCTCTGTGCTGCTCTACAGGGTCACAACCAGATATAAAACACACCAAAAGTATCTGGACGCCTCATCATCAGTTCGTCCGACGTCACGTTTCAGAAACAGACGGCGTTAAAACAGAGCGACGACTGTGTGATCTCTTCAGCTAGAATGTACGTCTGTGTGTGGGAATTTGTGCCCATTTAGGGCATTCAAAAGATGACAGCATTTGTATGGCTGGGCGCTGATTGATCAGTTGGTGTTCCGGTTCATCCCAGAACTGTTGAGTGGGGCTAAGGTCAGGGCTCTGTGCTCTGTGTATAATAATAATAATAATAATAATAATAATAATAATAATAATAATAATAATAATAATAATATAATTATATAATAATAATAATAATAATAAGAATGATAATAATAATAATAATAATAATATAATGATAATATAATTATATAATAATAATAATAACAATAATAATAATAATAATAATAACAATAATAATAATAATAAAACATTAAAATAATAATAAAAATAATAATAATGAAAAGCATATTATTATTATTATTATTATTATTATTATTATTAATAAATAAATGAGTTCGGTGGTAATAAAGTTATATTATACTGGTACAGTGTGGATGTGGCGGTGCTGTGGTGATCAGTGTTCAGTCCTCTGTGTGTTTTCTGGGCACGATGCCCAGCGCTGGCTGGCACTTCACCAGGCGGCATGAAGCCCTGTGGCTATTAAACAGACGTCGGGGGGCTGGGGGGTGGTTTGGGGGGGTATTATTACAGAGAGGGGATGGGCGTGGCCGCCGGCAGCTTTTGTGCTTATTACAGTTTATAGAAAACGTTAGTGGTGATTTTTCAGGTTCTTTATGGTGATCAGTGGTCGGCGTGGCGATCAGTGGTTGGCGTGGCGTGGTTTTCTGACCCGCCGCGCCCTTTCTGGCTGTCGGAGAGCTTCAGTGTGAACCATGTTGAGCAGAAATCGATGAAATCAGTCATGTGGTGTTTACTAAACCCCCCTCATCCATAAACACATTAATCCTGCACTGAACCCAGGACTGTGGGGATTTCACTCCTGTTCTCACGCTGCTGCTGCTGGATCCGACACGACACAGAACTCGACTCGTCATCAGATAAAAATAAATCTGATTTATACAGCGCTGATGTATTTATTCACTTTAATAAAGGCTGATTTTTACCTCCGGTGGAGAAACGAGCACGTGGAGCTCCGTCTGATTCCTGCGGGGGGTCCAGAGTCAGCAGGACTCGAATCGTTAATGCATTTCAACTTCCACACCATTTACTGCACTAACAGGATAAAAAAACACTAAAACACGCAGAGCGAATACAGCCAAACACAGCCAGGATAATTCTACATGGAACAGAACATAACACACAAAACATATTAAAGCGTATTTACATATAAAAAACCCAAAACGTTTTATTAATACTACTAATAATAAAATAAATGAGTAAATAAACACATAAATACTAAATAATAATAACAATAGTTTGTTTATTAGGATTGTAACATCATGTTTTACACTTTGGTTCATTCACGACAGGAACGGTAGTTACTCATTACACAAGATTCATCAGTTCACAAGGTTACATCGACACAGTCATGAACAGTTTAGTGTCTCTAATTTACCTCACTTACACTGTACTGGACTGTGGGAGGAAACCGGAGCACCCGGAGGAAACCCACACAGACACGGGGAGAACATGCAAACTCCACACAGAAATGACCCGGACCGCCGCACCTGAGGATCAAACCCAGGACCTTCTTGCTGTGAGGCGACAGTGCTACCCACCAAGCCACCAGCATAATAATAATAATAATAATAATAATAATAATAATAATAATGGTAATAAATTAATAATAATAATAATAAAATAGATCATAAAATAATTGTAAAAAGCTGTTAAAAAATCAAAAATATATAAAATAACTAAAATAATAATACAAAATTTATAATATAATAATTAATAATAATAATAACGATATCAAGCCCATAATACCCAAAGTAGTTAAATAAATAAAACCCGAATAAATAAAAAGCAATTATAAAAAGCTACAAATAAAAATAACAACGTGATACAGCAAATATAAATAAACCAAATAATAAACTAATAATTAAATTAACAAAGCAAAAATAAATATAAATGACAATAAAATAAAGAACCAAAAACTAACAAACCGATAAAAACATTATTAAATAAACAAGTAACAATTAAACAAGCGACTCCACCAACTATTCTTCCATCCATTTATCCTGGTCAGGGTCACGGTGGGTTTGGGTTCCTGGGAATCACTGGGCGTAACGCAGTAACACCCCGAACAGGGTTCCAATCCACCGCAGGGTCTCGCTCCCTCCCCTAAGGACAAGGCCGGCGACCCTGTCGGCTCCTCTCGGCCTGCGTGGGGGCGGTACAGGCGGCGAGTGAATTTATTCAGTAATTAGGAACCCGTCCACTTACTTTTGATCACAGTTGTGATTCATCTGCTGTTTTTACACGCCTGTCCGATCAGATAACGAGTCCGGCGGTCGATCCGCCGTCATATCTGCTGCCCGTCGTCAGTGTTTTTTTCAGGCTTGAACACAGACGTCATGTCGGGGTATTGATCATGTGAGGATCGATCGGGCGCGGCGGTATTCTGTGGATGAAACCAGCAGCTCTAAGTTTGAGCCCTAACACTGCTAAATGATCCGGTTGGGCCCCTGAGCACGGCCCTTAATTCTTAACAAGGATTTGCTGATCATTGCTGGTTGTTTTGATTGATGTTGTTTCTTAAGCCTGTATTGTCCTCTTGGTGTATGTCAGACGTTAAGAAACACATGAGATGGAACCACATCAGCAACCTGAGCCACCATGTGACTGAAGCTCCTGCCATCCGTAATGAGGTGCACTCGTAACCCCTCGTAAAGTCGGTCAGCACCTTGATACGTAATTGAGGTCAACTGTTCCACATACGTAACGAAGCCTGCTCGGACGCGGTACAGGTTCCGTCTCCCCCCCTCTGTGATTCGGCCGGCGCCTCTCACTCCGGCCTCGTTCTCATTCCGCGCCCGAGGCGCTCCGTTCTCTCCGTGTGACGTTTCCATGGAAACGAGGAGCGAATATCTCAGGTCGGGTGTCACGCGGCGTCACGCTGAAAGTCGTTTCGCGCCTTCGGGAAGAGAGAGGAGAACAAACGAGCCATCAGACGCCGCCGCTCGCGTACGAGACCGGGGCACAGTGGCACAGTCGGCAAGATCGGCCACTGGGTCTGCTAGGTGGGAAAAGACAGGACTTAAAAAAAGTGGGCGGGGTCTTCGAGGCTGCATAAGGACCCTGGTTAGTAGCCCGAGGCACCTGTACAGGACCTGTACCTGTTAGGATCCGTCAGTGCTCCCAGCAGTTACTGACAGAATAACATAACCCCCCCCCCTTGTAGATTTGCTCCTCCCCATTTCAAGAGAACCCTGGACACGGGGACACGCCCTGTACAGACCGTCATATTAGATGTTGATCTGATGGTGCATGTGAGGGTGAGGGGAGCCACCGACCGACCTCCCACCCACAGACAGAACCAGTTGTGTCTGTTGGACACCCGGCCAGGTTGGCAGCACAGCTTCGAACCTGAATATTTCGTCCCTCTGCCGTTCTTATTGGCATAAATATACGGACGCGTTTGTGGAAGCCCGTGTGGCGTCTGCGGTGAACAGCGACGGCGGTCCTGCAGACTTTTATTCCCGTTCCGGACGGCGTCGTTTCTAAATCCGTCTTCATTAGCGGCGTGAGACTGTTAGAAATGTCACGTCTGATGGATCTCTCTGCTCGGCTTTGACCTTTCAGGACGAGCGGATCACGATTCCTCGGGTTTTATTTGCTCCCGGAGGTGAAACCAGATCCCGTCGGCTCAACTCGGCTCGACCGGCGTGATGCTACGCAGCGTTCCAGAACCGGAAAACATAACGCGGTTGATGAGGTTAGATCTTCTCTGAAGGTCTGAAGAACCTCCTTTGGTGGAACCATGACATCTAAACGAGCCACACCTCTCAGTTCGGTTAAGGTCAGGGGAACGTGCCGGGACCTCTGGAGTGTCGGGGTTTGGAACACAGAAGCTCATCAGCGGCGATTACACCGGCTCTGCTTAATAACCCGGGCGAGACTTAACGACCCAAAAATGAGCGGAGGACCCCGGAGCCCCCCCGCCTCGCCCCGCCTCGCCTCGCCCCGCCCGTCCCCTTCAGGTGTGTAATCACGGCGGCTCCACGGGCGCCCGGGACCCCGCGAGCCGCGCTCATTTAAAACCCATTACTGCCGGAGCCGACGCCAAGAGCCGCCAAGAGGAAACCTCCAAAAATAACATCGATCACGCGGTCAAAAGTATGTGGACGCTAGAGCGTGAACCGTAGTGCTGAGCTGTCCTCGTCACAGCTCTAACAGGCTCTGCTCGTCTGGGAAAACATTTATTCAAAACATTCAGTCGAAATAGAGAAGGCCTGGCTCACAAGTGATGTTCCGATTCATCCCAAATGATAAGAAACGTGCACCCAGTGTCCTCATCTTCCTTATCAATGGACGCGTTCTGATCGCTGATGGATTTATAAGGGCCACCAAGCAGCCCCTGTTGGACCCTTGAGCATGGCATCTAAAGCAGAGCCCAGGAATTCCAACCCTGCATCGCAGCGGGGCTATCAGCCTGCCGGGCGTCTGCATACAGACATGATTGGAAGCGTCTGAGAAGGGAGAAATTCCTTTCTTCCTTTTCCACTTTGGATCGGAAACATGTCCGGGTCCGGAGGATCCGTTCTGGACCCACTGCAACCCTGACCAGGATAAAGTGATTGTAGAAAAAAAAAAAAACAATGTAAAAATAATAATAATGATAATGATATAGAGTTGATTGTTTTAAACGTGTACAGATGACTTGCTGAATTCTTTGAATCCTATAATAATATCATGGACGGTAGACGGTGAATATTCTATATTTCTTTGTATTTAGCTTGTATTTAGCCGTCCCAACTTTTTTGGAATTTGTTTGCAGAAATCTAATAAAATTTCTATAAATTTTACTTATTTATTTACAGGGTAAAAAGCTTCTCCTCAGACCTTCTGATTAATCCGTGAGTGTTTATTATGATAGATGATATAAAGTGAATGATGATATAAAGCCGATTGTTTTTTTAAACGTGTACTTTTTCAACGAGGACTTTCTGGGTTTTCTTGAATCCTATAATAATATTATGGACGGTAGACGGTGAATATTCTACATTTCTTTGTATTTCTTTGAGTCTTAATGCTGCCCCATCCCAACTTTTTTTGGAATTTCTTTTCTTTGGAAAAATCCAACTAGGACTTGGTAAATCTGTACGATCTCTTTATACATTTTATTTAATTTTATTTATATTTTCATTTATTATTTAATTGTTACTTTATTTATTTACGGTGTAAAGTGTTCCCCTCTCAGACCTTCTGATTTATCCGTGAGTGTTAATTTATTATTTATTTATTTTTACCCACTGCAGTCGCAACGTTTATCAATCACAGACGAGGTCACAGGAAGGTCGTCTGAATTTACCACCTTTCACCTCGTCCAGAAATCGTTCGGCTGAAAATCTCCCTCAGGAGATCCGTTTTTCTCCTCCTCGGGGTAAATTGATTCTCACTGGTTCGGCCTCGGAGATTTCGGAACGTGCGGTGGCGGCGGGACGTAAACTGAGGCCGAATCAATCGGGCGCTGAGCGGCGGAGCCTCATCATCTCTGATACCGTCGTACAGGCAGACGCAGCGACACCCACACCTGACTCTTTATTTATTTATTTATTCGTTCTGAGGCTCGACGACGTTTCGAATTAGCGACCCCTCTGATCCCTCCCGCGTCATTTTCTTTCTTCACTCCGATCTCAGCCGGGGGTCGACAGGAATCAAACCAACGTCAATGCAATTCCTCCACGGAGAGACACGTCATCACGGAATATTATCAACCGCCGACAGTCTGGTAATAAAATCACATCGTCGTGTTTAATCAGAATAAAGCTCTGACTCCTTATTTATTTATTTATTTATTTAATCCAACGAACGTTCTGATCTTCAGTCTGTTCTGATATTTTTTTTCCGATTCCAAACTCCAGGTCCCGAGACTTTCGAAAATGGAGAGCTGCATGGCGTACAGAGAGGCCCCTGGACCGGACAGCAGAGAGCGCTGTTGTTGTTTTTTTAAATTGTTATTTTAAATTATTATAAAATTATTTAAAATTATTTATTAGTAAAATTGGACAGATTTATTAATTAAATAATTTGTTTATTTATTTATTTATTAGTAAAATTAGACAGATTTATTTATTTATTAGTAAAATGGGACAGATTAATTAATCAATCAATAATAATAATTTTATTTTAAAGTTAATTATCAAAAACAATAATTAACTAGTTAATTATAGTTAATTAATTATTAGTCGAGGTCATGTAAGCCGTGCCCGGTCCTCAGATGCCAGTGGTGGCGGGTCGGTGCCCGGGTGCCGGTCTGGTACTTTCACCCACCTTCTTCCTCCAGTTGCGTCCGGTTTATTTCAGAACTGCACCGTCGCTCAGTAAACTTCAGACTTCGGTCGTTTGACCCCCAGATTTCAGCAGTCGCGGTTATTTCGGTTACGGTCGTATAAATTCACCCACACACACACACACCCACACACACACACACTCGAGCTGGGTGAAGCCATGTGGACCCGAGTCCTGGAACACACTGATGGATGGAGAGCAGAACCAGGAGAGACAGACTGAGGTGAACAGGAGGAGAGAGAAGGAGAACAAACGACCAGAACTCAGAGGCTCAGAAATAAAAACGCTTTAAAACGTTTTATTTCTGTTCTGCACTTGTGATGTTTATGGGTTATTACATTACAGGCGGTTTTATTTATTTATTCATTTATTTATTTTATTAGTAAAATAAGAGAGATTAATTACTTAATTATTAATATTTATTTTTTTTACAAATAATTAATAGTTAATTAATTAATAAATAAATTTATTAAGTAATTAGCCAATTTAGACAGATTAATGTATTTATGTATAAGTAAAATAATACAAATGATTAATTAATTAATTAATATATATTTTTTAAATAATTACTACACAATAATTAAATAATTGATACGTAATTATTAATAGTTCTTTAATTAATTAATTAATTCGCAAACACACACACTCACTCACTCACTCACGCCAAGATGGCACAGCTGGCAAAGTGTGCCAGACAGCAACATAATTAGCCTCCAGTCACTGTGTGTAAGGAGTGTGTGTGTGTGTGTGTGTGTGTGTGTGTGTGTGTGTGTGTGTGTGTGTAAGTGACTCATTTGGTTACTCCGGTTCTGCCACCTTGCAGATCATGCAGAGGGTGGATTGGTAGTTTGGCACTGTTACAAATGCTGCCGTCTTTTAGTGAACGGGCACAAATCCCCATACACAGTCCTGTGAGAAGCTTCTCAGAGGTCACACAGAGGTCAGAGGTTTTTGAAACAGGACAGCTGACCAGCTCGTGCTCAGGGGTCCGGATACTTTTGACCACATGACGCCCCCGCTGGGTTTAAACGTGAGCTGTTAAAGCTTTTCCAGCCGACGCCCGACGTCTGGTTTACACCTCGTTCTGACGCGTCCCGTCTCCTAACGTTCACACGAATCTGTTCCTGCTCCAAACTCCGCTGGTATAAACAAGAGGAGATGCCAGGTGGTTGGCACCGGCGCTGAGGAGACGGTTTTATCTGTTCTTACCAGGAACTGGAGGAGTCTGGTGCTGAAGCTGAAGCTCATGTAAAATTCATGAACACTCGCTGACTCTGAGCTACAGAAACGTAAAGCGACGGGCAGGAACGATCTGGAGGTGCTGGAGTGGCACGGCGGGCAGAACACAGGGTTGAGTTCTCGCTTTTCTCATGTTCTGTCTGTGTCCTCGGGGGGTTTTCCTCTGGGCAGTCTGGCGTCCTTCCTGGATCGGTTGGCCATTAAAAAAGGGGAAAGAAAGACAAGATCAGGCTTTAGAGAACATGAACATCAGAAAACTGTGTGTACGAGACGTCCAGAACAGAAAATGAGAAATAATAATATAACAATAAATAATATTACAAATTAAAAAAAGAATAAAACAATAAATTATAAATAATAATATAACAAATACTATTACCACAAATAAAAATAAGAAAAATAACAAATAACATAATAATAAAATGGTAATAATAAAAATAATAATAATAATAATAAATATAATCATAATTACTCAAATAAATAATAATAATAATAATAATAATAAATCATAATAATAATAATATAAATAATAATAATAATAATTATTGATAACAATAAAAAGAATAATTACTAAAATAAATGTTAATATTAATAAAAGTAGTAGTAGTAGTAATAATAATAATAATAACAAAATAATTAATAAAAATAAATATAATACTAATTACTAAAATAAATAATAATAATAACAGTAAAATAATAATAATAATAAATATAATCATAATTACTAAAATAAATAATAGTAATAATAAAATAATAATAATAAATAATAATAATAATAATAATAATAAATAATAATTAATACAATAATATTACTAAAATAAATGGTAATAATAAGATTTAAAAATTAAAATGCATAAAAACGTTAAGCTAAACAAAAGTAGAAAGAATAAAAACAAAAATAAAAGAACATCTGATCTGAGACGGGCCGTGGTACCAGCGCGGGTGTTAGACAGACGTGGCGAGGCCTGGCACTGCCAGCCTCTCAGCACTAATCTGATTTGTGTGATGAGAGATGATTAAATGTGTTGAAGGCTACATTAAATGCTAATTAAAAGGAAATTAAACGCTGCGAGAGACGCCGAGCCGGAGCGCCACCGTCTCCGCGCGGGTATAATTTAATCATCCAGACTCATCCGGGCATCACGTGGTGGCACAAGTGTGTGGCACAGGCGTGGCACGAGGCTCCATCAGCTGACTGTACATCTGTCCTCAGGTTTATTTTGCTCTTATTGTAAACGGATGGTTTGGGTGGAACCCCGGTGACCTGGGTTCGAACCTCAGCTCCGCTCGCTGTCTGTAAGGAATCAGGGCAGCACGGTGGCACAGTAGGGTGGAGCGTAGCCGGGCAGGGAGGTCGGGCATCAACGTGGACCATCAGATATTATTTATTAATTATGGGATTTATGATAAAATAAAGCAATAATAATAATAATAATAATAATAATAATAATAATAAAAAATAATTATAATAATAATAATAATAATAATAATATAATTAATAATAATAAATTATGTATTTAGGCGTCGCCACAGTAGATCTGGTCTGCATACCAGCCCCTGTACTGTTTTTACGCCGGATGCTCTTCCTGGACCTCCTATTTCGAACCAGGCTTGTGACCTGCACTGTGACCTGCACTGTGACCTGCACTGTGAGCGCACTGAGCGGTGTTAGTGCACCTCCTAATGTCTAAACTACAGAAGCATTTAGACGACCGGAGCGCTCGTCACCGCTAGCGCCGCTCCTGCAGGATTTTCTCCACCTGTTGTAACCTTCTCAGCACAGAGCTGTTTGTTTGGAGATTAGCGGCTAATGACGCCGGGCGGCCGCTGTGTACACGACGGTGTGGAAGCGGAATCACATGTGGGGGGCTGAGATAAGGGGTTTAACACGCTACACACTCGCTAATCCTGCTAATTCGAACCCTTTCGGACTGTGGGTCGTGACCTCCAGCGCCCGAGCTTCGGAAATCGGGGGGATGAAAAGGTCAGGAAGCTCGCGGAGCGCCGTTTATAGCAGAGCTGGGATTAGAACGGAGCCGAACGAGTGCCCCAGCACTGCTTTGGTTTGGTCCTCATGGTCAGAGTCCGAGTCTCCATGAACATGGTGGATTCCTCTAAATCGTCCTAGGTGTGAGAGTGGTGACCCCGTCCAGGAACTCGTCCAGCGACCCTGACTAGGATGAAGCTGTTCGAGAAAAATGAATGAGCTGGAGTTAAAGGAACGTCCACAACATCTCAGTGTTCCTCTGGTTCCTCCAGGCTCAGAGGATCTGAACGAGTTTTTGAGGAACCCTGAGAACCTGAGACCTGGAGCCAGAAGCTGAACGTTCTCAGCTGGATAAACGCTGCAGATTTCCTCTGTCGGAACATGTGGTTCCTCCTGGGGTTTTTGGGAGAGTGAGACGGCGGCTCTAAAAGCTTTTCTCTCTCCTTCATGTTCTCGTCTCTATTTTCCGTCTCCTCCTCCCCCCCACGTCTCTCCCAGCGGTCCGTCGCTCTCCACCGCCGCTCGCTCGACCCTTTATTTTCCTTCTCACAATAGCGGGAGTTTCTTTTCCCCGCGGCGGGTCTCCATCCAACCCCCCCCCCCCCCCCCCCCCGCCGCGCCCATGACTTATTACCCACGGTCCCGCCGCGCTCGGGCCTGATGTCCTCGTTCCGTCTCCGTCCCGCGAGATCCCATCGATATCCGGCGGCTGACAGGGGTGAGCGGGCGGCGCCACCCTCGCGTGGAGATATCCTTCTTTCTATTGGGGCGCGAGCTGCTCCGCTGACAGATTTAACGCTCGTTTGATAAGAAATAGAGCCCATATTCCGGACAGATAGAGACGAGCGATGGGGGTATCGATGCCACCCGCCGGCTCTGCCAACCTCGTCGTCTCGGACTCCAGCAGAATAAAAACCGAGAGCTCAGTCTCTTAATCTCTCCTCATTCTCTGTAGGTGTGGGTGTGGCCTGCACTCAGGAGACACGGCTGGATGGGTTCGATCTGCACTGCGAGGATTCCTGACTTCAATCCAATCAAACACAGAGAGAATGAATTGGAATGTCGACTGTGAGCCAGGACGTGAAGTTGTCCTGAAGACACCCTTTCTAACAGTTGCTAACAACTTGGCAACAAGAGTTTAGGGAAGGCCCTTTCCTGTTCCAGCTCTATAAAGTCAGAGCCCTGATCTCAGCCCCACTCAGCAGCTCTGGGATGAACCGGAACACCGACTGAGACTTTCTTGACCAGCCATACAAACTGAAATGGGAAGAAAATGGAAGTCCAACAAGCTCATGCTCAGGTGTCCAAATACTTTTGGCCATGTGGCGTATTGTCACTAATTTCTTCATTAATGTGTTTTATTACTTTGACACTGAATAAAAAATAAAGAAAAAATAAATGAATAAATTAATTAAATAATAAGTAAATAAATAAAATAAATAAATGAACATGATCAATGAATAAAAATAAGAGTAAATAAATAAATAAACATAAATAAATAAAGAAAGAAATAAAGAAAAAATAAATGAATGAATAAATAAATTAAATGAAATAAAGAAATATAAATAAATAAATAAATAAATAAGTAAATAAGTACTAATAAATAAAACGTTTAAATACAGATGGAATGAATAAAAAAAAGAGTATTTAAAGCAGATTCGATCATTTTCTAAGTCTTGACCAACTTGACCACCGTCAGCTCCCAGCCATACGAACGCTCTCATTTTTAACTGAACGGGCACAAATCACCATACACAGACTTACTTCAAAGTCTGTAAGAAGCTTCTTAGCCAAAAATGTCACACAGAGGGCAGTATTTGTTTCTGAAATGTCAGGTGTCCAAATACTTTTGGTCATAAAAAATAAATACAGCCAAAACATTAGGACCACCACCAAAGAGGCATCCCATAATGCTTTCATAATAATGCTCCTGAGGCTGACATTTCATCGAAGCTATTTATTGCTGAACTTCTTGATTTGATGGACGCGTGGTGACTGCGGTGCCACCTCACACATCGTCACCACCACCACGCTGGAGAGCGCTGATTAACTCTTGGAAAATACCAACCACTTCTTCATGAGTGCTTTTAAAAGTTCCTACCAGAGGAGGTCAGGATCAGATGATTCCCAGGAGAGAACCTCTGGAGAGAACAGCATCGATAGACGTTAGTAATTAGCTGTAAAGAAAAGTCTGCAGGGATCTAATAGATCCCTCACCCTCACACGCACCATCAGATCCACATCTAATAGATCCCTCACCCTCACACTCACCATCAGATCCACATCTAATAGATCCCTCACCCTCACACGCACCATCAGATCCACATCTAATAGATCCCTCACCCTCACATGCACCATCAGATCCACATCTAATAGATCCCTCACCCTCACACGCACCATCAGATCCACATCTAATAGATCCCTCACCCTCACACACACCATCAGATCCACATCTAATAGATCCCTCACCCTCACACGTACCATCAGATCCACATCTAATAGATCCCTCACCCTCACACGTACCATCAGATCCACATCTAATAGATCCCTCACCCTCACACACACCATCAGATCCACATCTATTAGATCCCTCACCCTCACACGCACCATCAGATCCACATCTAATAGATCCCTCACCCTCACACGCACCATCAGATCCACATCTAATAGATCCCTCACCCTCACACGCACCATCAGATCCACATCTAATAGATCCCTCACCCTCACACGGACCATCAGATCCACATCTAATAGATCCCTCACCCTCACACACACCATCAGATCCACATCTAATAGATCCCTCACCCTCACACGTACCATCAGATCCACATCTAATAGATCCCTCACCCTCACACGCACCATCAGATCCACATCTAATAGATCCCTCACCCTCACACACACCATCAGATCCACATCTAATAGATCCCTCACCCTCACACGTACCATCAGATCCACATCTAATAGATCCCTCAGCCTCACACACACCATCAGATCATCTAATCGTTGTTTGGTCGTCTCTAATCAGGACAGAGTGGAATTATTTAATACCACATGCTGATTGAGGCCACAAATACAGTCAGTGAAAGAAAAACTCCCAGAGATCCCGGCGTCGCTGCAGCCTGGTTCAGCTAATTAGCATTTAAAGAGACGTTATTGCATCTCATGGCACGGTGGCATCAGCTGACACCAGATTTGTTATTGTGTAATCAGAGAGCGGCGTAACGCCGGAGCCTCGTATCCTGCCAGCTCCTAATTACAAACATCAACAGAAAACATCAACAATAGAAGGCGATGGGTTCACATCCACCAATTATCCTAACCATGACTGACTGACTCTTTACATTACGGCTCCTCACGTTCGGAGGGGCCACACACTGCGCCGGTACAGGACCAGCAGCTGAAGGTGCCACCTTCTTCTATCCAGAGAACATCATGAAGGAAAAGTGCTCTTTTATTTCCAAGAGCTTTAAAGTCAGAGTCTGCAGGGTTTCAGGTTTCATCTTGACCTTCATGATAAGCTCAAGTCACCGTTTGCAGACCCATGTCCTGGAACTGGTTCTGGAAACCCTCCTTCATTCTGGTTTCGCTTCATAGTTTTGGTACAAGCTTTTGAGGTCTCACGTCTGGTCAAGAGGGTGGAGAAGAGCCAAAATGATAACGTCTTTGATAGCACTGAAGTGAAGCTGTTGCTCCTTCAAACTGAAAGGAGCTCATCAAGATTTTGGAGATATCTACAGTTTGAGGTGTTCTTTGGTGTTCTTTGGCGTCAACCTTAAGTCTACATCATCAGTGTACATATGCCTGGTATTGAACCCAACACGGTTGAGTCTGACTGGGTTTTGGAGGTTTTCTGGTCACCGTTTGCAGACCTGTGTCCTGGAACTGCTTCTGGAAACCCTCCTTCATTCTGGTTTCACTTCATATTTTTGGTACAAGCTTTTGGGATCTCACGTCTGGTCAAGAGTCTGGAGAAGAAACAAAATGATGACCTCTTTGATAGCACTGAAATGAAGCTTTTGCTCCTTCAAACTAACAGGAGCTCATCAAGATATTGGAGATATCTACAGTTTGAAGTGTTCTTTGGCGTCATTGGTGGGTACCAGTGCCCTGGAATGAGCATCAGTACATCTTCTGGGGTTTATAACGCTCTACTTGTGATGGAACAAACCAACAAACAAAAAAAACAGCAAGGGTGAGGTCACTATACTCAAAAGAACGCCCCCTCATCTTGCCTTTCATGATAACCTTAAATCTACATCATCAACATACACATGCTTGGCTCTGAACCCAACACAGTTGAGTTTGGCTGGGTTTTGGAGGTTTCCTGGTCACCGTTTGCAGACCTGTGTCCTGGAACTGGTTCTGGAAACCCTTCTTTGGCGTCATTGGGTACCAGTGCCCTGGAGTCCTTCTAATGGGGTTTATAACGCTCTACTTGTGATGGAACAAACAAACAAACAAAAGATTATGGACATGGCTTCGTTCTGGACCAGGTTTTGGAGCTGTGATGCCCCCTGTTTGTGACTGATGTTGTAGGAACGTCCCACAGGGAACGTGATTCTGACCCTGCACACTGACGTAGCCTAATTTTAATCAGCGAGGACGAGCGGAGGGTCCCTCAGAGTTCCTCCAAAGTCGTGCTGGAGCGTTATTTTTTGTGAGGTGAATAATGTGCTGGAGATGAGAGATAAGCAGCTTAGTGACTCGCATCTGAATTTCATGAGGCTTTGATAAGGACTCTGCTTGGGCTGAGGTGATGAAAAACGCATTAGCGTTCGGAGACCACCGGGCCCCGACATCAGCGCTCGAACCGAGAGCCCAGGGGAGAGGCGCATACATTAAAGCTCCAAATAAAGAACAAAAACACGGAGGAACGACTTCTGCTCCTGCATCATTGATTTCCTTCCATGTTCAGCTGAAGACCAGCTTTCAGAAATGAGCTTTGAGGTTTGTTGTTATGGATTTTTTACTTGTGTTTACACACATTTGAGTTATTTAACAGTGATTTAAAAAATAGGATTTTACAAAACAGACCAAGCTGAGGTTACCAATTCATCCTGGAGCTCCATGATTGTCCTGTAAAACCACTTAGAAGAACCAATAGAAGAAACCGTAGGCGCAAAGCATGAATACGTCTACGGCATTTAGTCCAACAAGCTCATGCTCAGGTGTCCAAATACTTTTGGCCATATAGCGTATTGTCACTTTTTCTATAATGTAACTTATTTTTTATTAATAAATTATTAAATTATTTATTTATTGTTGCATGTTTTATTACTTTGACGCTGAATAAAAATAAACAAATGAGTAAATAAATAAATAAAGAAAAAAAAATGAAGAAAAAAAATAAATAAATTAATAAATAAATTAAATTAAATTAAGAAATATAAATAAATAAATGGGTAAATAAATAATTAAAGAAAAAATAAATTATTTAATAAATTAAATTAAATAAAGAAATACAAATAAATAAAGTAGTAAATAAATAATAATAAATAAAATGTTTAAATAAAGTTGGAATAAATTTAGCAAGACACTTTTAACCAAAACTATGAATTAAAGTTGAAGGTTCAGCTTAAGGGCTCAACAGTGACATTTCAGCAGTAGTGGGTCTTGAACCAACAGCATCCCAATCAACAGTCCAGTCTCTAAACCACTAAGCTAACACTGCCCATGAAATATTTACCTTAACAGCATTTAGCAGGCTTTTTATATCCATAGTGGCGTCCAACTGTGGTAACTTGGCAATGGTGGGGCTTGAACCAGGGACTTTCCGGTTACTAGTCCAGCACCTTCATCAGATTTTATGTTTATAGTTGACTTAACCAACTCCATTCATTATTTCATGGTCTGTTTAACCACAGATTTATCCTATCCAGGGTTGCGGTGGGTCCATATCACTGGACGGACACCCCAGACAGGTCACCAATCCATCACAGGGCAAATACACCTACACACTCATACCTAGGGGTACTTTGGAAGCTGTGGGAGGAAACTGGAGCACCCGGGTAAAAAAATCCACATGGAATCTCTACACAGAAAGGACCCAGACAGCTTCACCTGGGAATTGAACCCAAGACAGTGCTACCCACCAAGCCACCGTGTCACCAACAGCAATGACCTACCTTTTGTGAAAAAGCCTGGAGAACCAAGACCTTGGGCTTGAACAAGCGAGGTAGCATCATCAGCTCAAAATGGGTGACTATTTAATACCCTTTTGTCTCAAAATGTATATCTATATATGTTTTAAATAAATTTATAAACTGTAATAAATGGAATGATAGTTTAAAAGCTGTGTTTGGTGTTTACTTGTGCTTCTTCACAGCACTGTGAACCAAACAGACGTTTTTGGAGGGGTGGTTTTAATGTTTTGGCTCACCTTCGAGATGCTGATCTCCAGACTTGGCTGACGTCCTTCACAGTGAGGTCGGTGTGAAGTCTGACTAAATAACCTGCTCTATTAGATCGCCGAGTTTACGCGGGCGCTAAATCTGTGCTCCGTCGACATCCTGGCATTTGAAACGTGTCTACTTCCCTACCCGATCGGTGTGACCGGCTCCCGGGGCGCCGTGGCTCTGCACCGTGGGTTAATTGCACTGACTGACACCGAATTCCGGGTTGATTATTCAGAGTGGCGCTCGGTGGCTCGTGTGTACTGGTGTGATGTGGAACAGTTTCGCCCCCGAGACACGATTTATATGCTGAGCGGAACTCGGCGGATGCAAATGCGGAGACTGATGCCATGGCTGTATTTTGATACAGGATGGAGGGTTAACAGCGAAGGTTAATGGAGCGCTCCTGCTAAATTAGGGTAAGGAGTTAACCCTTCCATGGATGGGAGGACGAGCTAGGTGTCAAACTTCAGGTGATGTTTTGTGTAGAGATATTTTGGTGACTAGTGTTTAATTATTTAGCGGGTGGATGGATGATTCAAGATACATTAAAGTACACAAGTATTGTTGTACAACACTATGTAATTAAATAAATAGAATAAAAAATATATTATGTAATATGTATAATAATATTAATAGGCTGTTTAGGTGGCACAGCATTAAATAATGCAACTCTACAGCTACTGGGATCTAGGGTTCGAATCCCCAGCGGTGCGATCAGCCAGTCAGGTTTGTGTTTATATAGCACTGCAATGAATTGGCGTCCTGTCAGGGCTGCTTTACTAGGATAACGTAGTGTTTAAACATCTAAATCTCATTACTGTTCATTAATACTCTCATAAATACTCTTTTACTTCAAACTTTCAATATTTCCCTCATTATTCTTCATAAATACTATCATATGCATTAATTAATACTCTCATAAACAGTTAACACTCCTATAAATACTCTTATTAAATATCCTCTTTAACACCTTCATAGTTACCCTAAATAATATTTATGAATACTATCATATACACTCATTAATACTCTCATAAACTCTTAATACTACAATAAATACTCCCATAAATATGCAACAATACTCTCATCAGTACCTTCATAAATTTTCTCTCTAATGCTCTTATTAATACTCTCATTACTATTCACTAACTCTTATAAACACTAATTATACTCTCATAAACCCTTTCATAACTATTCACGAATGCTCCCATAAATACTCTCATTAACACTTTCATAGTTACTATCTTAAAACGTATAAATACTACCATTAATATTCATCAATACTCTCATAAATACTCTTACTTCATACTTTCATTATTATCCCTAGGATAACGTGGTGTCAAAACATCTAAATCAGATAATAAAATAATCAAATGAAATGAAATAATATTAGTTTATAAAGCACCCAAGTTCTAAATGTTAACCATTATTTAGTTAAAAGTGTTTAAAATGTTACAGTTTAAAAAATAATTGCCTTTTTTTATTTTGGGCTTCATCAAAGCTCATTTCAAAGCCTTATCAGGGTTTATTTTTCATTATTTTAATAAATATAAATGTGTTTTGGTCACTTAATGCTTCAACTAAACTAACAAAGACAAGAACGTGGCGCCATGTCCAAACTGAACAGCTTTCAACATGAAGCGCTGATTTAGTTTTAACAATAATTACAATAAAACAACCAAAAACAAAAGAATTCAGGATTTAAAACGACGCTTTTATTCACAAAAACAACCACAAATCAGCGATCACCACACGGAGTGACGTCATACAAACAGGAAGTTGTGACCATATATGGAAAGTGGCGAACAAGAAACGGGTGAAACTAGTTAGGAAAGATCCTGTCAGCGAGCGCGGGAAACGGTCACGTGTGTGGGAGGCCAAAAGGGACAAAATCTTAAATATAATCGTTTTATACAGTTATACTATTCATGAACGCTCCCATAAACACTCTTATAAATACTCTCATAAATATGAATAATCTTATAAATACTCTCTATAAAGCTCTCATGAATCTATCAATTTTGTCATTTACACAAAATACTGAGATAAATAAATAAATAGTTATTAAAGCATCTCTATTGTTTTAATCTAGCAGTAATATTTGTGTTTATGGACAACAAAGAAACATAAAAACACTTAAAAAAAAAGACCCATAAACATCTGCAGTATTTATAGACAGATGTTTGCAGTATTTTTTGTTGCGCCCCTCACTAATAACACTGATTAATGATCACAATAAAGCCGGTTTTACTCTCTAATTATGATCATCGTTCTAACAGCAGCGACCATCATTACAGATCAGAGTCTCCCAGAATTCCTCTCCACTGCTGACCTACAGCCCCCGAGTACATCCTGATTTATTTATTTACCCAAACAAGCTGAACCGTGGACTAATCTGACCACGTCTAGCGGTCCATCTGAGATGATCTCGGGCCCAGCGAACTCGACAGCGTTTGTACATAGAATTGATGTACGGCTTTATCTTTGTGTACGAGATTTACAGATTGAGAGTCTTGATGCAGCGGCGTACCGAGTTAAGCGACTATGGTTTTCTGAAGTGCTCTGGAAACCACAGGCATATCATTATATCATTGATTTATTACACCTGTTAGTAAACTTAGAAAACAGTTTTATAAGCAGTTAATAAAACATTTAAGGATATTTCTTCAAGTATGTGCTGATATCTGTGCTGGTTTCCACACAGGAACATCTGCCTGCACTTCACAGCACTTCAGAACATCACTTCTCCTGACGCGCGATTGAAACGCGGCGTTATCGACGCACGTCAGTCAGCAGCAGGATGGTACAACAGCGTGAAGGCTACGTAGCTGCTAAAACTCAGTCCTCATCCCTCCGTTCTTCTGTGTTCGAGAGGCAGAGCGACAGGCGGCGTGCAGACAGACGGATTCTTTTATTCCACCTGACGAACGGCTCACGAGCTGCCAATCATTCCGCACTAGACGGGTGTACCAGGAGGGAGGTCAGTGCCTCCCACCCACTGCATGCTGGGATAGCGCACATCCTTTATTCCGGCGCGAGTCGAGCTGCAGGATTTGATATATTTGGAGTCGTTTGGGGATTTGGCGAGTGAAGTGGAACTCAGTGGGATGTTAAGTCACAATCCAGCATCTCACTGACCTGAACTGACCAGGACTGACCAGGACTGACCTTCATCTCGTCTCCTCAAAATAAGAAGCAGTTTTTACAATCATCAGAAAATTGAGCGTCTGTGTTTTGGAGGCTCTTTTTACCGGAGGGGAACCCTGAGGCACCGCTACCCCCTCAGACAGGGTCGAAGATGTTCTAAATATAAAATAATATATAATAATATAATATACACCGATCAGCCATAACATTAAAACCACCTCCTTGTTTCTACACTCACTGTCCATTTTATCAGCTCCACTTACCATATAGAAGCACTTTGTAGTTCCACAATTACTGACTGTAGTCCAACTGTTTCTCTACATGCTTTGTTACCCCCTTTCACTCTGTTCTTAAATGGTCAGGACCCCCACAGGACCCCCACAGAGCAGGTATTATATAGGTGGTGGATGATTCTCAGCACTGCAGTGACACTGACATGGTGGTGGTGTGTTAGTGTTTGTTGTGCTGGTATGAGTGGATCAGACACAGCAGCGCTGCTGGAGTTTTTAAATACCGTGTCCTCTCACTGTCCACTCTAACAGACACTCCTACCTAGTCGGTCCACCTTGTAGATGTAAAGTCAGAGACGATCGCTCATCTATTGCTGCTGTTTGAGTCGCTCATCTTCTAGACCTTCATCAGTGGTCACATGACGCTGCCCACGGGGCGCTGTTGGCTGGATGTTTTTGGTCGGTGGACTATTCTCAGTCCAGCAGTGACAGTGAGGTGTTTAAAAACTCCAGCAGCGCTGCTGTGTCTGATCCACTCATACCAGCACAACACACACTAACACACCAGCACAATGTCAGTGTCACTGCAGTGCTGAGAATCATCCACCACCTAAATAATACCTGCTCTGTGGTGGTCCTAACAAAGTGTGCAGAGAAACAGATGGACTACAGTCAGTAATTGTAATACTACAGAGTGCTTCTATATGGTAGGTGGAGCTGATACAATGGACAGTGAGTGTAGAAATAAGGAGGTGGTTATAATGTTATGGCTGATCGGTGTATGTAAATATATAAAGCCGCTCGGTCGGTCTGGCGTATCAAAGCCTGCCGCTAATCAGCCGTTATCATGCTAATGTGATATGAGTCGGCGGGTGGCGTAACGTTTACTCTGACCTCTGTTCCTCAGTCTAATATAGCCGGCCGCTCTCTGCATGCTAATGGCGTGTGAGCTGAAGGGCTGAAAGCATTCCTTCCTTCAAGGCGTCCATCCATCGATTCGTCGTGGTCAGTCTGTCTCCTACAGATTCAATGGGAAATATTCAACCTTCCATGAAAAATAAGGATGTAGGAGGTCTAAACGTTTCTGAAGAGCTTTATCAGTAAACCGATGCAGCAAATAATGAATATTAGGACCTAAATTTGGGTTACAACATGATGACACCATTGTAACCCAATAACCAGCCTTCTTCTCCTTCAGCAATGACATCTTATATTGAACCTTGGTGATAATCAGATCTTCTGTTGAGCCAAAAATCTCAAGTCGACCAACGTTTGGTTAAGGAATCAGTCCTGATTCCATCAAACGTCAAGGTGGAAGCTTCTGCTGGAGAAGAACACGGTGTCAGAAGAGCGATAGCTCTTACCGAGTTCACTTATTAGAGGTTATAAAGATAAAAGGACGTTCCATCAAGGGTCTGATCAGGGTGACGTGGACTGATGTTCTCAAACCTGCTGGTAGGTACCAATAAACCTTCCGTCTCTGTTTACCCAGACGTCCTGTCTCAGGTTTTCATTCAGTTTTACACACATCAACATAACAACTCCCGAGAAGAGGGCGTGTCTAAATTCTCAGATCCCTTAAAATGCTCCTACTGAGGTTCTTAATTCTGAGTGAAGATCTGACTGAATAACGAGGGAGCGTCTGACGCAGTGGCGTAAGTACGGGGGGATGAAGCAGGTGCACTGGGGCCCATGAGCTCCTAGTTCCGCCACTGGTCCGATGCCTCCTCAGCGCTGAAGATCAATCTCAGCATTCAGTGCGGCACAAAGAAATTTCTCACAAAGAACTACAAACATGGCAGCTGAACAGAATGCGGAGCAACCAACGGAGTTCTTTCCTAATGTAAATGTAAACAAATTCTCACTGATTTGATGTTTAATCTGCATGAAGGTGTAATTATACGAGTGTCGTTTATTTGGGACAGTTTAGGCGTTTTCGGTACACGCAGGGAGACGTATAAGTGGAGCGTCTAAATAATCTGATTACGACTCCATGTGTTATTAGAATCCTCTCTACTGAGGAGCTGATCAGGTAGGTACTAGGGGAGCAGGGCAGGTTGATAGGGATATATTCTTTGGAGATTCATGTTTACCTTTATTTGAGTTCCAGATGAGAGTGTAAATAAAAAAGCCGCTCCTGAATCAAACACACCGGAGCGAATCAGATTCAAACAGGGCATGAAATGAGAGTCCCAGATTGAGAGGAAGGAAGAGACGGAGAGAGAAATTGGCGTCCGATCTTATTTGTTTGTGTTTATTAGCGAGTGCGAGGTGAGAGAGCGTCACCGCCAGGTTCTCTGTACGGAGCGGAAGGGAAGGTGGTGCTGTGGTGGTGGTGGTGGTGGTGCTGTGGTGGTGGTGGTGCTGTGGTGGTGGGGGTGCCACGCAGCAGGACGGCTCTCGGGGATTTGGGTTCAGTAAGGTGTTAACACTTCCACCCAAAACCAGGTAAACAATGGATTAACTGTATAATGATGATGCCCTGCGATGCCCTGTGATGGGTTGGCATCTATTCGGGTTGTTTTCCTGCCCAGGATGAAGTGACTGCCTAGAATGAACACATTAGACTCTAATATTAAGACCCTGTTGTGCTGTTGACCGGCTGGATGCCCACGATGACACAGTTGGCTATATCTAAGGGACTGTCTGACTAGTCTGTGCCTCTCCTCAGTCCGGCTTGGGGTCTGCAGTTACATTTGGGGAACTGGATATGACTCGATTAGGAGAAAAAAAGGGGGATGCTAAAATAGAACAGTCTTTAGTCTTCGGAAAGGCTTTCAACAAGATTTTGGAATGTGCCTGTGTGAATTTGTGCCTTTTCAGTCGAAAGCACCCATGCTGAACAAGAAGG
Organism: Trichomycterus rosablanca; assembly: GCF_030014385.1. Lineage (NCBI taxonomy): Eukaryota > Metazoa > Chordata > Actinopteri > Siluriformes > Trichomycteridae > Trichomycterus > Trichomycterus rosablanca. Next base: position 674,954 of record NC_086000.1, on the reverse strand, counting down.
CCTCGCTCACAGTCAAGGTTCCAATTCATCTCAGTGGATCTCAACAGGGTTAAAGGTCACCAAACTTGTTGAACCAAACCTCGTCTTCACTCACAACGATCAGTCATCTGGAGGAAAGGGAAACGGCCTTCCCCAAACTGTTGCCACATATCTGATTAGAATTAATTAAGTCGTGGGCGGCACGGTTCTCACAGAGAGAAGGTCCTGGGTTCGATCCCCAGATGGGGTGGTCCGGGCCCGTTCTGTGTGGAGTTTGCATGTTCTCCCCATGTCCAAAAACATGCAGTCAGGTTAATTGGAGACACTGAATAGTCCTATAGGTGAGTGTGTGTGACTGTGTGTGTGTGTGTGTGTGTGTCTGCCCTGCGATGGACTGGTGCCCCATCCAGGGTGTTACTGTGTGCCATGCGCCCATTGAAAAGCTGGGATAGGCTCCAGCACACCAAAAAACAAACCATCTCCATGTGCTCCCGGTGAGAGGGGCGAGGCAATCAGCGACACTGTGCACGATAGATCATTAATCACTCAGATATAAAGGAAGTGGAATTATTAGTAATCAGGAGCTCTGTTATAGTTTTGATTCTGTTATTACTGAAGAGTCTGTGGCCCCGTGGTTGTGTGTTTGGCCCCCAACATAAAAAGTTTGGACACCCCTGGTGTGATGAACATGCATTTCCTTTCCTTTGATGTTTTTTTTTGTTCTCTTCTTTTATTCGGATCAGATCAGGATGCTCGGTGTGTTTTTGCTGAACTTATTTATTTATTTATTTATTTCTCCGTGTGTGTGTGTGTGTGTGTAAAAGGTTATCAGCCTTGGTGAATCACAGCTCTAGAAAAGCGTGACGACGGCACTCTCGTGTAATCCAATAAAACGTAGTTAGAAGTGAAGCTGAACGACACCGAACGATCCTGTTTTATTTTTTTGTTTCCGCGACGTAAAGAACGGCGTCATTATTCACCCCCCGCATCACCTCCCGCTCTCCGCAATCTGGAATCCAATTACGTCTCGGCGAGCGCCGGGATGAGAGCGCTTCCTCGCGCGGCGTCGCGGCGGCAGGATTTATACCCTCTCGATGCAAACGTAAAGAAAAGATGAAGCGAATCGTCGTGCGTTCGAATCAATGCTTAAACATTGTTTGTGCGCTCGCGGTTCGAGTTTCAGATACGATAAACAACACGAGTGCGATTGTTAGTGCCGTCTGTCTTCGACCGGCTCGTGTCTCTTCACTCCCGGTGTGGACGGCTGTGGAATCACCGTGGACGATTATTGGTCATGAGGATGATTTAACGGTGGCTAAAATCCAAACCAATACGACCTTTAACATCAATAAATTCATTCTGAGAAGAAGAAATCATTATTTGCTACACATTAATAAAAGAATAATGAAGCATAAACTATGCCAAGAACACTTTGCCAAGCTAGAACCGGTCTAGGACTCCACTGAACCACAGCGAGAGTAGTTGAACTTGAAGTGTAGAACAGGAACTTTTTCCCCGTGATTTTTACCATGACCCTGGCAGCACAAACGACGCATCAAAACAAAACACAAAACAAAATATATTTAATTCATAATAACTGTGGCAATCTGGTCCCACTGTGGTTTACCAGAAGTGACGTAAAGCCTCCACAAGGGGGCGTCCGTGCACATGTTTTGCTTATTAAATTTTTTTCCATCTGGTTAAATCTACAAGTTCGAATCTCGGCTCTGCTACCGGTCGGCTGGGCACCCCCTAGTGGGCACAGGTGGCAAAATCGGCCCCTAGTCTGCCAGTTGGGAAAAGACAGGACAAAAAAAAAGTGGGCGGGGTCTTAGGACCCTGGCTAGTAGCCCGAGGTGCCTGTACAGAAGTGGAGGGACGTGGAGATCAGCGTGTGGCTCTCAGTACAGGCGAATAAGAAGGGGTCGGTGGAGGGAGGGCGTGTCAGGAGAATATACCCTCCTCGTACACCATCAGGGTCTCCAGCAGAGGAAGAGGAACCGGCTATGACTAAGTTATATGTATCGTATGTTATTTATAAAGCTCCACTGAACTGGAACTTGACCCGAGTTTGTTTTGCCCCTACAGACAGTGAGGAGGACGGTAAGAGAGGCAAAGTTTAAGTCTCCAAAACTACCACAGAGATCCAAACGGTAGAAGGCAACCATTCCAAAGGCATGCCAGCATGGCGAGGTGCTGTGTGCCCTCTTTTTAGATTTGTTGGGCGCAGGTGGAGGGCGATCGAACCCCAGGACCGGAGAAACGCTGCATTATTCAGCCTGACCGCCATCGGCCGAGCCGCCGCCGCCGTGAATAATTGACGCGGAGTTCCAGGAGCTCCAGGCAGCAGATGAACGCCGATGAGCCGCCATCCTGCTAACGCTCCGTTTCCACCGGATTAAACCGAAATCGCTTCTTTCTTTAAAGTCTTATTGACTCGGAGGATTTAACGCCAGCTTTGAGTGGCGCGTTTCACCCCGGTCGTGTAAGCCAATTAGCCACGACACAAAGGAGAACACGGCGGAAACACGTCCCGAAAATCCGGCTAATAAAGACACGAACCGGCAGTCGGGGAAAAAGTAAGCGCCCCCCTTATCGCTCTGCATTTTTTACTGCGTGTCTCTCGCGCTGCCCCGAGCCCCCGCGGTCACGGCGTCGCCAGCGCAGTAAAACAACGACGCCGGAGAGGAAATAATAATAATAATAATTACCGCCGGTCATATTTGTCACGCTGCACGACTCCAGATCGTTAAACAGAACATAAAATTACACAAAGAGAGTAAACGCACAGAGCACTTCAGGTCATTATTTACTCCCGGTTTATACTGGTCAGGGTCGCTGTGGGTCCGGTTTCCTCAGTAATACACCCCGGACAGGACGCCCGATCTGCCAGTAGCACCACGGGGGATTTGAACCCTGGATCCCAGCGATAGTGGGCTAGCACCACAACACGTTTTCTAATCCATATTGTAGGGGCGTGGTAGCCTAGTGGTTTAGGTACTGGACTTGTAATCTAAAGGATTCTGGTTCAAGCCCCACCACTGCCAGGTTGCTGTTGTTGGGCCCTCAAACAAGGTCCTGGACCCTCAACTGCTCAGACTGTATACTGTCCCAGTACTGTAAGTCAGTTTGTATAAAGACGTCTGCTAAATGCTGAAAATGTAAATGTAAACATTGGTGGCAATCTGGTCCCACTGTGGTTTACAAGAAGTAACATAAAGCCTCCACAAAGGGGCGTTCACGTACAGTTCATTTTGTGTTTATATGCCTCTTAAAATTCGTTTATTTAATTATTGGTGTAGAAAAGGGTTTAAGTCCCCAGTAGTGCTATCAACCGGTCAGGCATCTACACACAGACACGATTAGCTGGGTCTGACCTCCATCGCACTGAGCACCTTTGGGATGAATCAGAATGTCAACTGCGAGCCAGGCCATTTACAGCACTAGTGCCTAACCTTAAATGTAATGAGTACACAGACCGCCCTCCCAAAGTCACAGCAGTCGGAATGGGACATCCAACGACCTCATGGTCAGGCGTCCACATACTTTTGGACGTGTGTAGATTCCAGTATGTTTCTCAGTTTCTACTTAAAGATACGCTCAGTAAAATTTAACATGAATGTGGAATTAAATAACACTAAAGAAACAGGAACTATTTTCTCCGGCGCAGTAACGCGTCCCGGATCACGGCATGTTTATTTGATAATGGTCTGTAATCCGGCAGTTAAAAGGCGAGGTCGCGGCGGCCTCATTTAAATGTCAGGAGTCTAATAACCAGCACGGTGAGACCCCGGAGGCCCGCTCCGCCCCCCCACATGACATTTTACTGTTTATTTGTTTCATGTGAAATATCAGCCCTAAAAATAGCCGGGCGGGAGAGGGGGCGCCGACGAGCACCCTCGTTAATTCAGCGCTCAGTCAGAGCGGAGAAACCGAGACGGGTGCAGGAAGATAATTTTTTTGGATGCGTCGTGACATGAACAGATCTGAATCAGGTCGTTTTGTTGCCGTGGGCTCGATACGGTGAAGCGGAGGCGCCGCAGAGCTGAACGATATTGTTTTTCTATTTGTTTTTCCTTTCAGTGCTTCAAACGTAGCGGCGGCCCGTACAGTACACCGTTTAATCCTGCTCCAGGTCGCTGTACACTGCGCCAATCCAGCCTAATCCCAAACTCTGGACCTCAGGACCACCAAACCTACTCAACATCACAACATCACAACCTTCGAGTCTTTTAAATCGCAGCTTTTGTGCCGTAATGTTTAAATACTAAAACACTGACAGTGTGACTCAAATAAAAGCTTTGATAATTTAAGCTTTAAACTGGAACCTTTAAGGAGGAGCGATCGAGGAGCGCCGAGGCTGAAGCTGCAGTCGGCTACGACGTCATTACGTGAAAAATTGTTGGAAAATGCTCAAATTATAAAAAACAGTGAATCTTACAGATATGGGGGTTCGTCCAGGATCCTATTCGGTTAAGTTTAATATTTGTAAAATTTATGGGGTTTAATTTTTTTTAATTCATTGGGGTTTAATTTTTTTATTTTATGGGGGTTCGTCCGGGATGTTATTTTGGGGTTGAGTTGAATCTTTTAAATTCATAGGGGTTCGTCCGGGATCCTTCTTTTTTTGGGGGTTAAGTTTAATGTTTTTTTTTTTTTATAGGGGTTCGTCTGAGATCCTTTTTTGGGGGTTGAGTTGAATTTGTAACATTTATGAGGGTTCGTCCGGGATCCTTCTTTTTTTGGGTTGAGCTGAATTTTTTTTAATTTATAGGGGTTTGTCCAGGATCCTTTTTTTTGGGTTTGGTTTTATTTTTTTTAATTTATGGGGGTTTAATTTTAAATTTGTGTAGGGGTTTAATTAAAAAAATAAATCTATGGGGGTTCGTCCAGGATCCTTATTAGTTGAGTTTCATTTTTTACATTTATGAAGGTCTGCCAGGATTCTTTTTTTGGGTTGAGTTAAATTTTTAAAATTGAAAATGGTAAAAAAATTTTAATTTATGGCGGTTCGTCCGGGATCCTTTTTGGTTAAGTAAAATTTTTTAAATCGTCCCGTGTGTGGACGCTCAGTAATAAATTATAATAGAATTATTATTTTGAAATCTGTGTAGATCAACACAAATATACAGTATTTATCTGTGAGATAAATATAAATAAAGTTACTAAATAAAAAGATCTGGACCGTCCGTCTGTACCTGCTGCCGGCGTCTCTGCAGATCCGTCTTTAGAGGCGGAGTTCAGCTGTAGAACGTGAGGATGCGAGCGTCCTCCTGTCCTGATAAGAGGAACAAATTGGGGATGAACGACTCCAGACCCTTGAGGTATCTGTACGCCGCGCTCCGCTTACACCCGTCACCTGCCGTCCTGATTAAACGCGGCCATTAGCACCTTTCTGTTTATTACGCCGAACAACAAAAAAATTAATCACGACCCGGGCGTTATCTTCACCCGCCAGCCTCGCGCTTCTCGTTCGAGACGGGGAACGAAGCGGCGCCGCGCCCGGACGCCAAAGTTCACGGAGCGGATTCGATTGGAGGGCGGAGCAGACGCGACTGCGGTGCGAGGTGCTTTATTGGAAAATGTTCTGTAATTGAATTTTAATAGATGGCTAAAAGAAGCTCGTTAATCATGTGGCGGTGCAGCCGAATATTATTTAGAGCGAACACGGCGTTGTGTAGGGGCGAGGCGCCTCATTAATCTTACCCACAATACACCGGGTTCAATGAGCCAAACGAGGTCCCGCGGTCCTAATCATTCCGTACAAGTTGCTCCGTAATGGGCTTTTAAACCCTAAATAACACCCGCTCGTAACGGCGCCGGTGTGCCAGTCTTGGTGTTTTGGGGTGTTTTATGTGCTTTCTTGGCATGAACAGTTTAGGGAAGGTCCTTTCCTGTTTCAGTGTGACAAGAAGCTCCAGAGTCCTGAGCTCAGCGCCACTCAACAGATCTGAGATGAACCAGAACATCGACTGATCAATCAGCGCCCGGCTGTTTTGAATGCTTTGAATGGGCACAAATTCCCACACACAGACATGCTTCAATGTCCCCTAGGAAGCCTTCTCAATAGAGTGTTGAAATGTGTCAAAAGTTTATGGACGGTACATGAAAAGGAGCTGCAGAAGCTCAGGGAACCAAGAAGAGTCAAGAAATCCGGCATCATTGTTTTTGTGCAGAACTCTGCCAGCAGCGTCCACGCCACGGTGTCCCGGGAAGCCGCTCATCCGTTCTCTGGTATCAGACGGGCGAGCCGCTTGGCATGAGTCGGGTAAACACAGTCCACGCCATGCTGAGGATTTCCAGTTGATAATTGAGAGCAGCTGCAGAGCTGCAGGGTCTCTGGATCCAGAAGAGTCCCCGTTATGGGTGGCAGTAAAAAATGCCCTCGTTTCGTCTCTCACCAAATTTGCCCGTCTGTTTTCATTTCCCTGAATCCTCTGGCGCTTGTGCCGCCCTCACGCTGGCTAGCACACACTAGCGGTGGATTCCTGCAGCGAGCTGTACCAGATTACTCTCTGGTAATGCCAGTTAGGCCAGTTGGACGATTGGGAAGGGTGTCATGCGGATTGGACACTGATAAACCTGGTCCTTTCTAGTTGGACTTTTTGGTAAAGCTAGTTTCTCTGATTGGACACCTTGGTAAAGTCCTTGGAGTCCTCAGTTAAAGCTAGTCAAGCCTATTGGATATCTTGCTAAGGGTGTCATGCTGGTTGGGCACCTTGGTCAAGCTGTTCCTTGTTGTTGGACACCTTGTGCAAGCCAGTCAAGCCAATTGGTCACCTTGGTGAGGGTGTCATGCTGGTTGAACACCTTGATAAACCTGGTCCTTCTGGTTGGACACCTTGGTAAAGATCTTGGAGACCTTAGTTAAAGCTAGTGAAGCCACTTGGACGTTGTGGTAAGCCTGTAATGCTTTTTGGACACCTTGATCAAGCTGGTCTTTCTAGTTGGACATCTCCACTCCTCGGCACAGCGCCTCAACCAGACAGCAGGAGTCGCTGTTGCAGCAGCAGCAAAGAGGAACTCTATCCGACCTTCTCTAGTGCAGATCCATCATAGCCAATCATGTCAACATACAGACGCCCGAGCAGCTGATAGCACCACTGGGGATCCGAACCTAGTCCTCCTGGAACTGGAGAAAACCTTCCACTCAACACAATAGGTTTATTTCACCTGTTAGCATTTTGGAAGGGGCATCCCAATACTTTTGGCCACACAGTGAAGGATCTGTTAGTAAATCAGAAACTTGGTTTTGAGAGAATCTAATAAACTCATCAGCAGTGATGCGGTGATATTTATGTGTTATTTATATTTAGTGACTCATAAGACTTGATTTTTTGAGAGTAAAGGTAGGAGTGATGTGGCGAGCCGCCCACGCCGAGCGGCATTAAACAACTGAAGTGCCAGTCGCTCCTGACAGATCCTGATATAACCGGGGTTATATAAGAGCGTTTAGATCATTCTGCTGACTCTTTAAAATCCATCATTTCTGTTTAAATAAAAAACACCTTTAGCAACAAAACCACTTCCATAAAGTCCATCACTTCTGTAACAGTCCCCCAACAACCCCAACCCAACAGCCACGGGGGGTTTAGAACCTTCCTCAACCTTCCTCAAGCTGCACTGTTGCTCGAGCACCTTTAAAAAAAGCTGGTGCTTCTGGTTGGACGTCTTGGTAGAGCCAATTGGACACCTTGGTATGAGTGTCACGCTGGTTAGACACTTTGATTAACCTGGTCCTTCTGTTTGGACACCTTGATAAGGGTGTCATGATGGTTGGACACCTTGTTAAATCTAGTCAAGCCAATTGGGCACCTTGGTAAAAGTGTTATGCTGGCTGAACACTTTGACAGACCTGACCCTTGCTAGTTGGAGACAGAGTTGAGCTGGTCCTTCTGGTTAGACTTCTTGGTATAGCTGAGACTTGTTGTTGGACACCTTAGTGAAGGTGTCATGCTGGTAAGACACCTTGATAAACCTAGTCCTTTGTGGTTGGACATGTTGGTAAAGCTGGTCCTTCTAGTTGGACACCTTAGTTAAGCTGGTCCTTTCCACTGGACATCTTGCTAAAGCCCATGTCCATGCTGATTGGACACCTTGATCAAGCTGGTCCTTCAAGTTGGAGACAGAGTTAAGCTGGTCATTCTGGTTGGACACGTTGGTAAAGCAAGTCAAGCCAATTGGACACCTTGGTATGAGTGTCATGCTGGTAAGACATCTTGATAAACCTGGTCCTTTCTGGTTGGACTCTTTGGTAAAGCTGCTCCTTCTAGTTGGACACCTTAGTTAAGGTGGTCTTTCTGGTTGGACACTTTAATAAACCCGGTCCTTCTGTCCTGACACTTTGTTAAAGCTAGTCAAGTCACATTAGACCCATTAGTTAAGCTGGTCATATAAGGAAAGCAGGAAGTGCTCCTTGGACACCTTGTTAAGGCTTGCCAGGCTAGTCGAACATTTTGCTAAAACTGCTCTAGTCATGCTGGTCAACCAGTTTGGTAGGTCTGGTTAAGCTTATTGGTCTTCTTCATAAAACTAGTGAGGTGAAAACCTTACTAAAGCTGCTCATACTCGTTTGCCACCCTTGCAAACCTGATCATGCTGGTTAGTCACTCTGGTAAAATTGTTTGTGCCCCTAGTTAAGCTGGTCAGTCCAGTTGGACACCTCGGTAAACCTGGTCAGGTAAATCTGATTAAGCTTCTCCAACAGCTTGGTAAAGCCACAATATTATACAGAATGATTCTAAATAATGAAAATGAAACATCTAACAGGGGTTGAGGAGCAGCGTTAGCCGTTTCTCAGTTCTGTAGAGCAGAAGATTCTAATCAGTGCTGTTAAATCTCATCCAAAGCTTTTATTCCAGTCCAAAAGTCTGAGTCTGCTGCCAAGAAGCGTTCTGATTTAATAACCGCACGAGTGAAGACATCATGACCAAGACAGTCGATTTTCCGAGGGGTGAGGGGTGTTTCTGCACATCCTTAAATAACTCGTGTACAGGAAGTCCTGCTCAATCACGCTGCTCTGAGATCCTGTAGTAAACATCAGAACGATGGAGAAGTGCTGATGGAAAGGAACAACCTCACGTCGTCTCTGTCGTCTCTGTCTTCTCAATCTTCTCAATCGCTCGTCCATTTCACCACTGAGCGATGATGCGAACCCACTGACCCGGAGTCGATCCTCACAGCTCACAGGAGCAGGGGGTGGAGCCGGGACAGTGGGAGCCTAGGGTTAGAGTGGAGCTTTGGGGTATCAGGGTTAGAGTGGAGCTTTGGGGTATCAGGGTTAGGGTTAGGGTGGAGCTTTGGGGTATCAGGGTTAGGGTGGAGCTTTGTGGTATCAGGGTTAGGGTGGAGCTTTAGGGTATCAGGGTTAGCGTTAGGGTGGAGCTTTGGGGTATCAGGGTTAGGGTGGAGCTTTGGGGTATCAGGGTTAGGGTGGAGCTTTAGGGTATCAGGGTTAGGGTGGAGCTTTGGGGTATCAGGGTTAGGGTCAGGGTGGAGCTTTAGGGTATCAGGGTTAAGGTCAGGGTGGAGCTTTGGGGTATCAGGGTTAGGGTATCAATTGAAAGGTTGTGGGTATAAATCAAGGCTTTGCCATGCAGCCACTGTCGGGCCCTTGAGCAAGGCCCCTAACTCTCTAGGCTCCAGGGGCCGCACAATGGCAGACCCTGCACCCTGGCCCCAGGTTCTAAAGGAGCCCAAACTAAAATCAACCATCTTTTAACAGAATGGGCACAAATTCCCATACACAGACACTTCTCAGATGAGTGCCCACAGTCCGACAAGCAAATGGTCAGGCGTCCAAATACTTCTGACCGTATAATAACGGACTGATTAGCCGTATTGTTGAACATGGTATCGTGGGTGTGAGTGGATCCGGCGCGGCGGCCAGACGTTCTCTCTCTGTGTGCCGCTGAACCTGAAGCTTGTTTATTTTGGCTGGCGGAGACGTAATTAATGTTTTAGCGCGTTCGCTAATTACTGTAATTTCCTCTCCAGCGGAAGCACAGAGAGCATAACGAGCGACCCGCAGACCCGCCCGATACCGAGTCTGGGGCACCGCGATCCCGCCGGTACGCCGCCGAGGTTCAGGCTGGGGGCACGCCGACACGATGATGCGCCGCTGATGAACCATCTGGAGGAGGCAACGCTCATCGATTCATCGATTCTTCAGTTTCTCTCTTTAGTCTCTTGTTTCTGATGCTGAGAGCTGAGAAACAGCTGCATAACATGATGCTACCACCACCACGTTTCACAGTAAGCACAGTATTAGCCAGGGTATGAGCGCTCTGGAGGAGGCTGCGTTCATCAATTCATCAATTTATTGATTTTTATCTCTTTAGTCTCTTGTCCTTAATGCCGAGAGCGGAGAAGCAGCCACATAACATGATGCTACCACCACCACGTTTCACAGTAATAGCCAGGTTATAATCACTGCCAGCACAGAACGTTGATGCGCCGCTGACGAGAGTTCTGGAGAAGGCCGCGTTCTTGGCCCTGATGCTAAGAAACACCCATGTTGCATGATGCTACCACCACCACGTTTCACAGTAAACATGGTATTATGGTATCAGCCAGGTTATAATCACTGCCTGTTTTTTTGGCCGGACGTCGTGCTTGCTGCTCTTCCTGAAGAATCTAATTTTATCTGACGATGCACAAACTAGCGTACGTCTCATCAGTGTAGCGTGGTGGGTTAGCATCAGCGCTTTAGCCTGATGCTCCACTCAAGAACAGAGGGACCAGCAAAAGTCAATTTTGCAGACACGAGACGTGCGCTAATTCGGACGAGCGGTTCGGTCTGAAACGATCTTTTGTGCCCCAGATCGTCAGAACGAGCGCCAGCACGTATCCGGCGGGAATCAAACGAGGAAGTGATTCAGTCACGTCGCTAATTAATGAGTGAATAAAGCGTTTAAATCCTCCGTCTGTTTCCGCCGTCGCTTTGATCCGAGAGAAGCTGAGAAATAAAAATCCTCTCACACACGTTAAAAAAAGGAAATGAAAATCTGACGGTGTTAATAAACCCGCCGGGAGAAACCACGATCACTCAATTATTCAATTATTTCATTATTCAAGTCATGAGAAAACTCAGCGTGTACGTCTGCCCCTCCCAATCCGAGTCCACGGGGTCCAGAAGTATTCGGATGTCTGACCGTGAGCTCGACGTTTAAACATGACGGTTTAAACATGATTTGTGTAAATCCTACTTATTTACTTGTTTCCTCCAGGCCACCCAAGAAGGACGGGCCCTGCTGAGTCTGGTTCCTCTCAAGGTTTCTTCCTGTCATTTTCAGGGAGTTTTTCCTGCCACAGTCGCCCTCGGCTTGCTCAACAGGGGTTTTTGTATCTGTTGGTCCTGGATTTTGTGAAGTTGCTTTGAGACAATGTCTATTGTAAAAAGCGCTATATAAATAAAGTTGACTTGACTTGACGGTCCGTTGCCGCTTGCCGCCGGGTCGAACCGAGGGTGAATTTTCCGCCGCTCGTCTCTTTTATTCCTCCGATTGTGCGCCGCGGCGTCCCTGAACCCTGCAGGTCGTTTATCTTCCGCCGGTGGTTCAGTGATCTCAGGCTAAATTTAGCCGCGCC
>NC_086000.1:635886-658386 GCF_030014385.1 Trichomycterus rosablanca | reverse complement strand
GTCTGCGATTAATGAACCAGGTGCTAAACCTGAACGTTTGCTTTTCCGCCGTGTGTGATGAACGACGCCAGCGATCGAATCGTCATCTCACAATTGACATACAGACAAAAGTATCGGGACGCCCCTTCTAATTACAGAACGACACAACAGTCTGTAATAATGCTGGTGTAATAAATAAATGACAGTAGTTTAGGGAAGGTCCCTTTCCTGATCCAGCATCAGCATGTTCTATACAGACATGAAGAAAAGCTCGGTTTAAAAACTATGAAACTCCAGTTAGCAGCCTTGGAACGAACCGGAACATCAACTGAGACTTTCTTGACCAACATATGTTTGTTTTTTGACTGACTGGGCACAAATTCCCACACAGACAAAGTCACACTTCAAAGTCTCGTGAGAAGCTTCTCAGAAACAGAGAACAGAAGAGCGCTTGATGTTCCAGCTGCTGAACACAGAGGGCGCTCTATTTTACGGTCATGGTCAAGCGTCCGAATACTTTTGAGCATTTCGAGTCATTAATATATTAGAATTCTTTTCTGCCCTTTATTCTGAGCCACTCGCGACCTCATTATTCACGCTGGTTAAAAGTCTGTTTCTGTCCTTCACGCTGAAGCTGAGCGCTCAGAACGACGTTTCTTTTAATATCACGACGTCTTCTCGTACCGAAGGTCACACGCCGCCGCTAATGTCACCGCGGGGCTCCGTACCGCGTTTCCTGCCGTACTCGCGTCTCCTGGGCTCCGGCTGAGGACGGTGGCGACACCGGAGCGATTCAGGGACGAGGAGATCGAGAAACGTAAATAATTAAAAACAGACGCGGAGAAGCGACGAGCGGACTGCTTAGCATGGAGCGCTAGTGCATGAATAAGTGATGAGCGCCGAGCTGTATTAATTAGCATCTCTCCTCTTCCTCGCCGAGCTGGAACGGCTCCCCGACTTTAATCTCCCGTCTTTATTTAATACCCACGCGTTTCTGCGTATTAAACATTCATTCCGCTTTATGATGTTGCCAAATGTTTTACCGTCGTAAAAACACGATTTTATTCGTAGATTTTGTGTCGTTTGAATAATAAAAAAAGATCGGATATGTTTAAATAGGGCGGGCGGGGTGAGGGTCCGCATCTGCGCCTCTGAGAACCTGCCTCGAATTTGAGAAATGCAAAACTTGACATTGAGAAGCGACGTGACGTTCTTTCTAGCGACAGCAGAGGGCGACAGAGGGGCGCAAATTGAATAGGCAGGTATGAAGGATTTATTCCTGTGTCCTCGTCCTTCCTACAGTCCGCTCAGGGTTTTTGAGCGGTGCTACCGGCCTGGCTAGGCGCTCAACATACACAACTGGCTACGTCTAAGCTAGAGAAAGTCAAACTGAATCCACTGCTGGCCGGTAAAAAGAAGCGGCATAGACGATGGGGACGGGCTCTACTGTGAAGTCCTCCTCGGTCAGCGTGGGGGTCGTACGCGCAATACAGGAACTGGAAAGGACTAGTTCTGGACTAGTAATCAGAAGGTTGCCAGTTCAAGCCCCACCACTGCCATGTTGCCACTGTTGGGCCCCTGAGCGGGGCCCTTAACCCTCAATTGCTTGTGTTGCGTTAGGTATTTATTTTTATTTATTTTAATTATTCATTTATTTATTTATTAATTTTATTTATTTATTTATTCATTTATTTAATTTTGTTAATTATTTATTTATTTATTTTATTCATTTATTTATTTATTCTTTTATTTATTAATTCATTTATTTATACATTTATTCATTTATTTAAATTTTTTTAATTATTCATTTATTTATTCAATCGTTTATTTATTTATTTTATTCATTTATTTATTTATTCTTTTATTTATTTATTCATTAGATTTTTTTATTTGATTTATTTATTTATTTTATCTTTTTTTTTTTTTTTTTTTTTCATTTATTTTGCTCCTCTTTTTAAAATAAGTGATTAAAAAAAATCCCAAACTTGCTCATGAATTCCGAATTTCCTCCGATTCTCCCCAAACCTGCCATCAGGGCGTGGTGATGTTAGAAGAACCTCTCTGTGGGGGGAGCAGGAGTGGTGGAGAGTTATTATGTTCTCTGTAATGGCTCTTTAAGTTCCCATCTCTGGTCTGAAGTGCTCTGAACTGAGTGTGGTGGTGGATCTGCATAACGTCGACCTGCACTTTATTATTTAATGCACATAAAAGTGCTTTACTCACCCGAAAAGAGCTCCGAACCTACACGCCGCTGAATAATTCAACCTCAGAAAAGTGTTTCATCATCATCATCATCATCATCCTCACCATCATCACCATCCTCATCATCATCCTCACCATCATCATCCTCATCCTCATCATCCTCATCATCCTCACCATCATCATCCTCATCCTCATCATCCTCATCATCCTCACCATCCTCACCATCATCCTCATCATCATCCTCATCCTCATCATCCTCATCATCCTCACCATCATCATCATCCTCATCATTCTCACCGTCCTCACCGTCTTCACCATCCTCATCATCCTCATCATCATCCTCATCATCATCACCATCCTCATCATCATCATCATCCTCATCCTCACCATCATCCTCATCCTCATCATCATCATCATCGTCCTCATCATCCTCATCATCATCATCATCCTCATCCTCACTGCTGGAATGAAAACATCAGTTTAGTTGTTTGTTTAGTTTATTCTGCCTCAGCAATCAGAAGGTTGTTGGTTTAAACCCACTGCCAGCTTGCCACTGTTGGGCCCTTGAACAAGGCCCTTAATCCAAAATGTATCTGTACCTCCTGTCCCAACTGTGTAGGATTAAGAATGTAAATGAAAGTATAAAGACATTCAGACTCGTAATATTTGGGTTAATTTTATTTTTTATTTTTATTATTGAACAACAAAACCAGTTCAGGAGATGTTGAGTTTTTTCTGTACACTGATTTTTTTCTCTCTTTTTTTTGGGGCCTTTAAATAAAGGCGATTTCTCCACGTCAGCGCATGAAAATCTGTTTCGTTTCCTCAGTAAAAAATAAGAATTTAATAACAGGTGATTTTCTCTCTCCGTTCCGTAACACTTCCTCCTCGTCCTGCTCCTCGTCCTGCTCCTCCTTCTCCTGCTCCTCCTCGTCCTGCTCCTCCTCGTCCTGCTCCTCCTCGTCCTCCTCCTCCTCCTGCTCCTCCTCCTGCTCCTCCTCCTCCTGCTCCTCCTCCTGTTCCTCCTCCTCCTGCTCCTCCTCCTGTTCCTCCTCCTCCTGCTCCTCCTTCTCCTGCTCCTCCTCGTCCTCCTCCTCCTGCTCCTCCTCCTCCTGCTCCTCCTTCTCCTGCTCCTCCTCGTCCTCCTCCTCCTGTTCCTCCTCCTCCTGCTCCTCCTCCTGTTCCTCCTCCTCCTGCTCCTCCTTCTCCTGCTCCTCCTCGTCCTCCTCCTCCTGCTCCTCCTCCTCCTGCTCCTCCTTCGGCGTCTCCGTGGACAGAAAGGTTTTTTTGTGTGAACAATTTTCCCCCTCGGTCCGTTATTGTCCCCGCTCGGCCGGAGTTCATCTCGCGAACAAAGAGAGGAAATTTCCTCAAGGCGACGGTCCTTCTTTTATCCGCCGGTGCCCAGGGAAACAGAATAAAAAAATAAAACTCACATGCACACGAACACACGCCGGACTGAACCACGCTGAGCACTGAGCGCCGCCTTTTCTGTGACTGAACGATCGGAAATCATTAAATTTTTTATAAATATTCAGACGGGAGCGTAGATCAACTCGTTTGCTGTCGGACTAACTTATTTACGTGAGCCTTCAAACAAAGCCTGGTGCTGAGATCTCGAGCTCTGGGGTTCTGCTATACAGACTCACGATTGGCTGTAACAGGGTTCCTTTATGCTAGTGCAGTGACGACCTCTGCTGGCCAATCGAGGCGCCTGCACAGGGAGTGGCTGATCACATGCAATACTGCATCTCTGGTAGGTGAAAAGAAGCGGTCAGCTGCATGGGGGTCTGCATGGGGGTCGGAGGGGGCTCGGGACAGCCTCAGGCCCTCCTTGTTCGAGGGTGGGCGTAGCAGCAACGACAAGAGATCGAGATTTTTAGAGATTTGTGGACAGCAGTGGAAGCAGAAGATTCCTGTGTGTCCTGTAAAGCATGGTGGTGGTAGTACTATTCGCTTGAGGTTGATTAAAAGAGCTATAACGCCAGTCTAACATGCTAGCACGCCACGGCAGAGTGTTGGAACTGGCGAGGTCCAAGTGACCTGTCCAGGGCTCCACGCAAACACGACTGGGCAGAATAGAGCTTAGCGTGGCACTGTGTGGGAACCCAAGGCTGGCAGGTGATAAGAAGCGGATTTGTGACAGGGAGGGAACTGGATATGACACGTATATTGTTCTAGTCGTTCAGTCACAGAACAGGACGCCGCAGAACTCGTTCAACTCTCAACAGCGTCACGACGCTCCAGCCCATCGTCCCGGGTGTATGTAAACTTTTGACCTGCACTTCATCAGAATCAGCGCTTGGTTATTTGGACGCGACTCATTCCCATCATCCGGAGTGAAACGGCCGAGCGCTACCGTCCAATTTCTTTTGAACGAGGTGAAAGGAAAGAAAACGAAGCTGAACGTTCACTCGCTCATACGGTGCTCTCCAGGATCCACTCGGAACTGGAATGCGCGTCTCTGCTAGCGTCTAAAAGCGCGCCGTCCGCGCCGGCTAGCATGCCGCTCATGGATATGCTCCGCCTACACCGTTTCTGCTTGCCGATGTAGCAGTGGTGCTTGGATAAGTCCTCGTTCAGCGAGTACCTGCGCGCGGCTCGCTTGCCCTCCGTCGGCAGTGTGCGATATTTACATACGGAGTGGCGGGGCGGCGCCCTCCGCAGGACGGGAGTGTCTCTGAAGCGAGAAGGCAACAAGGGCGCCGGGCCAGAAGGGGGAACCGGCAGGAGCGGCGTTTTCGAGTTGTTACGGTTGGTGTTCTGAGTCTCGGGGTTGACCGGCGGCTCCGTTTTGGCGTCCGGCTTGGGCGCGGGTCGCCGTTTCGGCTTTAATGACCCGGAAGAGCCGCCGGTCGTGTCCCAATTCTGGCTCAGGAGGGAGGTGTCGGTGGAGCCCTCGGGGAGGGACGTCTCCGACGACTGGGTTACCGAGTCCGGGAAGGGAGCGAGACTCTTTTGGCAGTCGTTCCCGCTCGGGGAGGCCACGGCGTTCTCTTTGCTGGCAGTGGGACTGAGGGCGGAGTCGGACTGCGTCCCGACGCCGGCGGTCCCCTTGGCGCGGCCGCCCCTCATGCACACCCTGTAGCGGATCATGAGGATGATGATGAAGACGAGGACCGACGCCACGATGATGCCGCCGATGATCAGGATCATGGTCCCGCCCAGGAACTGCGACTGCATGAAGTGGCAGCGGAGGTACTCGGACTCGGTGGTGAACTGGACGCAGCCCACGACCCTGGTGGCGGTCAGGGAGGTGACGGCGTCGTCGTAGATGGCGAGCACGCAGAGGTCGTACTGGGTTCCTGCTGCCAGGTTGTTCACCAGGAAGTTCTTGCTCGTCGGAGGGATCATTCTGTTGGGACGAGAAACAAAACAACAGTTCACATCTTCACACGGTCAAAAGTTTGTAGACACCAGTGTGACCAGTTTCTGGTTTTAAAAAGAGTGTACACTACATGGTCAAAAGTATTTAGACACCTGACTATTTGTTGGGCATCCCGTTTCAAATACCCTCTCTGACACGCCTCAGTCACCTGCCAGAGAACCAAAACAACCAACAGAGTCACGCCATGATGTTCCATCATCATTCATACAGGGGCTTCAACCGGCCGAAAGAGGAACCCCATCGACCTTCCCTTCCTCAGGCCAACTGTGGGAGTGAAGGTGCAGGATCTATTAGATGTTGATCTGATGGTGCGTGTGAGGGTGAGGGATCTATTAGATGTGGATCTGATGGTGTGTGTGAGGGTGAGGGATCTATTAGATGTGGATCTGATGGTGAGTGTGAGGGTGAGGGATCTATTAGATGTGGATCTGATGGTGAGGGATCTATTAGATGTGGATCTGATGGAGGTTCCTCATGGTTCTTGTGTTGAATGAGGCAGATCTGATCAACATAAAGACCTGAGGGATTCAGACAGTGGTCCAGGGAGGGACGAGCCACCAACCACGAACCACTGACAGGTTGTTGGGCAGCAAAGACTCATTAATGCCAGAGGACATGAAAGCTACTATGCATCAACACCAGAAACAGCAAGGTTGCCGTGGTGAGTTCCCACCGACAGCGGTCCAAGAAGGGACGAGCCACCAACTGCAGTCACATCAACACCTCTGGGATGAATCTGGATGACGACTGTTAGCCAGGACGCCCGTAACCTTTATCTAGCCAACAGAAAATGTATATCCACCCAGAGAGATGTCGGACACCAACAGCGGCGTCTACGCAGCAAAATAATGAGCCGACGTTCTGATCTCCGGAGTCTGGACGTACCTGCAGCGCCGGCGTCTCTCCCAGAGCCTTTCACTGCACATGCTGAACAATGGCGTCTCTTATCGAGCAGCCACACACACACACAAACACACACACACACACACACTCCACCTGTGTGTGCTGACACACACTCGCCTCATTCAGAGCGCTGAAAAGACGGATGTGCATTCCGAGCACACACACACACACACACACACACACGTCCTGGGTGCAAATGGAAATGGGTTTAGCCTCTAGCCGAGCAGCAGCGCTGAATATGAAGCCGCTTATAAAGACGCCCGTCAGTGTTCACGTGTGACCAAAAGTATCCGGACGCCTGATGCTAGAAAGCTTCTCATGAGACTTCCACACACACACACCATCGTTCAGTCGGTGTTCCGGTTCATCCCAGAGCTGGTGAGTGGGACTGAGGAGGTCAGGGCTCTGTGCAGGACACTAGGACAGGACAGGTCCTTCCCTAAACTGTTTCTCTAAAGTCTGAAGCAGGATTTCCTCCACGTGACTGATGTATTACACACGCCAGATCCTGCCGAGTAAATCAGAGCCGCGATTCGACACGTTTCTGATTCATTTCCATAAAATCTGATATTTTTATTCATTATGAAACTATTTGTGCATAGAAAGTGTTTACGCAGGTAAAACCAGGGTGTGTGTGTGTGTGTGTGTGTGTGTGTGTGTGTGTGTGTGTGTGTGTGAGGGGGGGTGAATATTTATGACAGCAGGAGACTCTCAGTAACTCTGAGCTGCATTAACGGCGGAGCTGCTGCTGTTGGTTTGATGTGATGGTGGAAAATGGAGCTTAATGATGATGGAAACTTCCAGGAATCACAGAGACGCCAAAGTGCAGATAAAGTTACAACCCCCCCCCCCAACCCACGCCGTTATATACACTCCTGTTATACACTCCTGTTATACACTCCTGTATGCTGTTATACACTCCTGTTATATACTCTTGTTATACACTCCTGTTATACACTCCTGTACGCTGTTATACACTCCTGATATATACTCCTGTTATACACTCCTGTACGCTGTTATACACTCCTGATATATACTCCTGTTATACACTCCTGTACGCTGTTATACACTCCTGATATATACTCCTGTTATACACTCCTGTACGCTGTTATACACTCCTGATATATACTCCTGTTATACACTCCTGTACGCTGTTATACACTCCTGATATATACTCCTGTTATACACTCCTGTACGCTGTTATACACTCCTGTACGCTGTTATACACTCCTGTACGCTGTTATACACTCCTGATATATACTCCTGTTATACACTCCTGTATGGTGTTATACACTCCTGTTATATACTCTTGTTATACACTCCTGTTATATACTCCTGTACGCTGTTATACACACTGTTACACACTCCTGCACACTGTAACACTGTGTATGAGAGTGTGTAACTGTGTATGTGTGTGTATGAGTGTGTATGAGAGTGTGTAACGATTATCATGAGTGTGTATCAGACTGTGTGTGTGTGTGTGTATTTGTGTGTGTGTGTGTGTATTTGTGTGTGTGTGTGTGTGCGTTTGTGTGTGTGTGTGTGTGTGTGTGTGTGTGTATCAGACTGTTTGGCTCCTGTTGTTCTGTTTTGGCGGCTGAAGCTTCAGTAGAAAGACGAGATTCATTATTGATCAGAGTCTCAGACCTGCAGCTCAGGTCATCATCATCATCATCTCATCATCTCATCATCTCATCATCTCATCATCTCATCATCTCAGAACTCAGGTACTGAACCAGTCCACACACACACACACACACACACACACACACACACTGAGGACACTGTAATGATGCTGGAACGCATCTCACTACAGAGAGTGTGTGGTTGAACCCACACACCTACAGGAACGAAGTAGGAACCATGTGTATGGCTGGGCTATGACTGAACGGAACCCGGATCCGACCACTGGTGCCCCTCAGACATAAAGTGGTACTTTGGGTGGTTCCACCTTATAAATAGAACGCCATGCCGCCACTGGGGCTCCATCCAAGGGCTAAAACTCACAGGACAGGACAGAGAGAGGCCAGGATACATAGAGGAACTTCCACCTGAAGCCAAACAACAATCACACACTACTGCACCTCCACCTCCGTGCCCCAACTGCAGGCCAAACTAGGTCATGCAAAGTTTACCAAATTCTCGGGATAATTAGGGATGGTCTTTTCCTGTTCCAACATGAGCACAGAGCCCTGACCTCAGCTCTCAGCTCTGGGATGAACCGGAAAAACCAACGTCAGTGCTCTGACTGGGCATAAATTCCCATACACAGATATACTGTCTAAGTCTAAACCTTGTGAGAAGCTTCTCAGGCTTCAGAAAAGCATCTGTAAAGGTCAGGCGTCCGAATACTTTTGGCCGTATATGTAAATCTTTGTTCTGTGGTATTAAATCCTGGGTTTAAAGTGCCGAGCAGCAGCAGGAGGAGGAGAACATGTCGAGCTCTAATGGAGGCATGGAGAGTGTCTCTCTCTCTCCTGCAGACAGACGGATGGTTATGGCTCTGGGTGAGGAGCTTCTCGCCGCCGTTATCAGCAGCACCACCACGTCCTGAAAAGCACTTAAAGACCTGAACCATAATCAGCACCTGCTGCTAATCCTCAACGTCACCTTCACAACGTGGACGCCAGCGCTTCAGGACTCCACTGAGTGTGGACGGAGGTTCTCTGATGGTTCTGTGGGGAGCTAATAATAATACCACCATTTCTCACCAGTCCCAAAGGAACCAGAACAACGTTTACTGGACCTGCTGCTTACTGGGTTCCAAAAAAAAATAAAACAGTAAAGAACGCCGGTCAAAACTGCAGAAACTGCAGACGTACGTCTGATCTCTGAAGGTCACCTGTTTACTACCAGCTAATGCCACTAAATATATTTATAATATATTTTATATAGTTATACTTAGTGTTATTTATATTTATTATTATTTATGTATATTAATATTTAAATTTCTTATTGTTTTTATTTAGTGTTATTTACATTTATTATTATTTATATTTAATGTTATTTATATTTATTATTATTATTTATAAGAACTGTTATTTATAATTATTATTATTATTATTTATATTTACTGTTTTATAATTATTATTATTTATATTTACTGTTATTTACATTTATTATTATTTATATTTACTATTATTTACATTTATTATTATTTATATTTACTGTTTTTTATATTTATTATTATTTATATTTACTGTTATTTATATTTATATTTATTATTATTATTATTATTTATATTGTATTATTTATAGTGTTATTCATACATATATTCAGTTTTATTGAATTGTTTATATATTTAGTATATTCATATTTAGTTAATTAATAAATAAAGTCCTGAACTCGTCTCGGCTCTGTGCGTTTATTTATTTATTTATTTTTAAAAGCAGAAGCTTTTAAGCCTCTGAGTCGAGACCCTGGCGATCACGTCCACACGTCTGGATGATGTTCGGTACCCCCCGCCTCTCTCCTCTTCATTAGCGCCGTGCTGAACGTGACGGGATCGCTGGGCGACATTCCGGGCGAAGGTTCCCTCCTCACATTTGGTTCCCGTCACGGCTGATATCCGTCAGAGCGCTGCCGCCGGTGCCTCGTTTCATTTAGGCGCTCGGGTTCATAAATGTCTCTGTTAGCGTCCGCTGCACCCAGAGTATCGCTAACGGTGAGCAGAGCTCAGGAGGAGCAGAAGTATGTGGACACCTGAGCGAACCGTCCGTAGTTATATCCAATCACTCAGAATTTGTGCCTGTTATAGCTGCGAGGAAGGTGAATGGAACATAGTTGTGGAACAGGATCAGGTGTCCAAACATCATCAGCACTAACGCGCATGTTTCAGAATCTACTGCAACATTTTCCAAAGGAGCAGGGACTGTTATAGTCACAAAGAATAAGCATCTCATATAAACCCTGAGGATTTTAAAGTTTGTCCGGGGTTAAGAGAGGCTCTCAGCCGCGAGGAAGATCTAACGAGGAGGAACGCTGCACTTGTTTGAGGTTAACGCTAATTCAGCTTCAATTAGCCGGCGGTTGTTCAGCAGAACTCGTTAAGCTAATTGCTGTTATTGGTGCCTAATTAAAAGTTCTAGTTAAAGATTCACGCGGGGGTCCGGAGTCGTACGGAACGTGTACGGTCACAAGGTTCCACCCCTCCCAGTAGAACTCCCAGTTACATGCTGGTAAATAATGACCACAAGTATTCGGACGCCTGTCGATGTGCTGCCTGATCAACAAACGTGTTTGGATGTGGGAATTTGTACCCATTTAAAAGTGCTATTGGTGGTGTTGTTGAGTGGGGCTGAGGTCACCAATGCAAGGGAGCACAGTCATGCTGGAACAGGAAATGGCCTTCCCTAAACTGTTGCTGTTGTGTCCCAATGTTTTTGTCCATATAGTGTAGTCAAGCCTAGGAGGTTCTAGTTAATGTTCTTGTGAAGGTTCTAGTTAAGGCTCAAGTGGAGGTTCTAGTTAAAGTTCTAGTTAAGGTTCTAGTGGAGGTTCTAGTTAAAGTTCTACTGGAGGTTCTAGTTAAGATTAATAAATAGTGGAGGTTCTAGTTAAGGTTAATAAATAGTGGAGGTTCTAGTTAAAGTTAATACATAGTGGAGGTTCTAGTTAAGGTTAATACATAGTGGAGGTTCTAGTTAAAGTTCTAGTTAAGGTTCTACTGGAGGTTCTAGTTAAGATTAATAAATAGTGGAGGTTCTAGTTAAGGTTAATAAATAGTGGAGGTTCTAGTTAAAGTTAATACATAGTGGAGGTTCTAGTTAAGGTTAATACATAGTGGAGGTTCTAGTTAAAGTTCTAGTTAAGGTTCTACTGGAGGTTCTAGTTAAAGTTCTAGTTAAGGTTCTACTGGAGGTTCTAGTTAAGATTAATAAATAGTGGAGGTTCTAGTTAAGGTTAATACATAGTGGAGGTTCTAGTTAAGGTTTTAGAGAAGGGTTTTAGTTAGAAGTGGTTAGAAGTGGATTAGTCACAGATTCTAGTGGAGGTTCTTGTTGAGGTTCAAGTGGAGGTTCTAGTGAATGTTTAGTGATGGTTCTAGAGTTAAGGTTCTAGTGGATGTCTAGTAAGGGTCTAATGGAGGTTCTTGTTAAGGTTCATGTAAAGGTTTTAGTAGAGATTCAACTTAAGATTCTAGTGAAGGGTTCTAGTGGAGGTTCTAGTTCGAGTGGAGGTTCTACTTAAGGTTCTAGTTGAGGTTCTAGTTAAGATTCTAGTGGAGGTTCTAGTTAAGGTTCTAGTGGCAGTTCTAGTGGAAGTTCTAGTGAAGGTTCTAGTGGATTTTCCTGTTCTATTGGAGGTTCTATTAAAGTTTATTGTGAAGGTTCTAGTTACGGCTCTAGTGGAGGTTCTAGTGCAGGTTCTAGTGAAAGTTATTGTGGAGATTCTAGTGTATGTTCTAGTGTATGTTCTAGTTAAGGTTCTAGTGGTGGTTTTAGTGGAGGTTCTAGTGAAGATTCTAGTGGAGGTTCTACTGTAGTGAGGGTTGTTATAGAAGTTCTAGAGGTCAGAAGAGGATCACTCTCAGCTTACCTGTAGACCAGCGAGTCGTCGTAGGTTCCGTTGTACTGGATCTGGAACATGCGTATTCCTGGAATATTCCGTTGGAAGTTGAACTTGATGAGGGCGTTGGAGGACGTGGCCTCGGCGATGACCACTCGCCGGTCCGAGCCAGATTTGGGGTCAGCCGTGTGGTTGCTCCCGTTTGCTCCGGTTCTGGTGGAGGTGGAGATGTCGGAGGACCCCGGGTCGGGCTCCTGGATGTTGTTGGTGCTGTTGCTGATGTACGGGAGCTTGATGATGATGAGCTCGATGGTCTGGTGGGCCTCGCCCGCCGGGTTCGAGGAGATGCAGGTGAAGGATCCGGTGTCCTTCACCGTACTGATCAGGATGTCCAGCGTCCCGTTGGGGAAGATCAGCGTACGTGAGGAGTTGGAGACCAGCTTCCCGTCGGGTGAGATCCAGTGGATGACCGGTTCAGGGTCGCCTCTTGCCTTGCACTTCAGGGTCACTCGTTGACCCTCGAGCACCCTCATCTCGTGGGAGTACCTCGTAATGAGGGGGGGCTCACACAGGAACTCCTCCTCCTGAATGGACCAGAAGTATCTCCCGGAGAGGTGCGCCGGGGTGGCACAGGTCTCCAAATCATCCTCTCGGCTCAGCCTCCGGAGCCAGAGCAGTTCGCAGTTGCAGTGCAGTGGGTTCCCGCCAAAACTGAGAGCAAAGGAAGAAGAGGTGAGCACCCCGGAGGTGGCCAGGACCTGTGCCCGCTGGAAAAGAGGGTCCGGCGGGAGCTTTTGGAGCTTGTTGGAGGTCACGTCCAGTCGGTTCAGCTTCTGCAGCAAGGAGAACGTCCCCTCGGGAATGAAATCGATCATGTTGTGGTCCAGGCTGAGCGTGTGGAGGCTGATCATCTTCTGGATGGCCTCCCAGGGTATGCTCTCCAGGTTGTTGTAGGACAAATCCAGCTCCTCCAGGGCCAGGAGGTCGTTGAAGGCTTCCAGGTGGATGTGGATCAGCTGGTTGTTGTTGAGGATCAGGTGGTGCAGCTTGGACATGCCGCTGAAGGTGTCGTTACCTAGCCGGGTCAGGCGATTGTGGTTGAGGTGCAGGGCGCGGAGGTTCTCCAGGTCGGCGAAGGCTTGAGGCGTGATGTAGCTGATGGTGTTCCTGGACAGCGTCAGGTCCACCAGTCTGGTCATGTTGGAGAAGTCTTTGCGCTTGACGCTGGTGACGAAGTTGTCGGCCAGTCGCAGCTCCACCGTGTGCCGGTCGATGTTGGGCGGGACGAACAGGAGCCCTTTTTTGGCGCAGAGCGTCGCCAGGTTGGGGGACAGAATTTGGCATACGCAGCGTTTGGGACAGATCTGCGCCCTCGCTGCCATTCCCATCAACAACAGGACCACCAGCAGCTTTTCCATCGTAGGTCAGGAACGGACGCCTGGAACACAGAGATAAAAGATGAATAAATTAATAATAATAAATAAAAGATAAATCAATAAATAAATATAAATACAGATATTAATAACGAGTTAATCATTAAATAAATAAATATAAAAAGGTAAATAAATAATAGATTAAATGTAAATTAATATAAATACAAATATAAATAAAAATATAAACAAAAGGTTCATAATTAATTAATAAATATAAAAAGGTAAATAAATAAATAGAAAATTAATAAATAAATAAAAATTAATGTAATAATTTCCTCTAAATCCCACAATTTTCTATTTGCGTAACTACAGTAATCAGGACCGTTAGCGCAGGAACCGCCGCTACGTCGTAACTTTAATTAATCACCAGAAAATTAGCGGTGATTAATAAACGACAGCAGCTAACGAGCTTCAGGCTAATCAGAGTGCTAATCAGAGCGCTAGCCATGCTAATAAATCAAAACTTTATTTAAAACACAGAAACACAATAAAAATTTATTATTACAGAGATCAAATAAACGTGTGCAAAAGTTAGTGCACCCTACAGTAGTGAACCCCTGCCCCCATGGATCAGGAGGTGTTGGGGTCGCGGCCCTATGTTGCCAGTGTTTCCAGTGTCACTGGCTGCCACAACAACAACCAGTGATCATAATCAGCACCAGGTTTAACCAGCCCGACATTCGACTTTAATTTGGGGATCATGTGATGATTCGTAACGAGGCCTCAGCAGCACCGAGTGTGTTTACATAAGAGAAAATAAAAGAAATCAATAATCCGTCATTAACACGCGATTCTCAACAAATTTATTAACGACTGTTATTTAAAATCTGCATTTAAACTGTTATTTAAAATAAATATAAATAAAAGGTAAATAAATAAATATAAATAAAAGGTGAACAAATAAATAAATATAAATAAAAAGTTAATAAATAAATATAAATAAAAGGTAAATAAATAAATATAAATAAAAGGTGAACAAATAAATAAATATAAATAAAAAGTTAATAAATAAATATAAATTAAAGGTAAATAAATAAACAAATATAAATAAAAGGTTAAATAAATATGAATAAAAGGTAAATAAATAAATTAAAAGTGAATAAATAAATAAATATAAATAAAAGCTGAATAAATACATAAATATAAATAAAAGATGAATAAATAAATAAATAAATATAAATAAAAGCTGAATAAATACATAAATATAAATAAAAAGTGAATAAATAAATAAATAAATAAATAAATAAATAAATAAATAAATATCTAAAAAGTGAATAAATAAATGAATAAATATAAATAAAAGGTAAATAAATGAATAAATATAAATAAATGAAAGGTAACTAAATAAATAATATAGACATACATAAATTAATCAAATTAATAAAACATAAATACATATTAATAAAACATGAATAAATAAATAAATAAATAAATAAATAATTAACATTATTAATTAACAAATAAATAAATGGCAAAATAAATAAATAAATAAGAATAAATAAATAGGTGAATAAATAAATATAGATAAAAGGTAAAAACAACAAATAATATAAATAAAAATACATAGATAAATTAATCAAATAAATCAATACATATAAACATCAGTGAAAAATAAATAAATAATATAGATTAATAAATAAATATAAAGGTGAATAAATGAGTAAATATATCAATAAAAAAGATAAATAAATAATTACATCAATAAGTAAATAATAAAAGAAAAGAAGCAGGGTCCTGATCAGGGTCACAGTGGGTACAAAGCCTACCTGGATACCAATACATTCCATTCTCATTTACTCCCTCACACCTAAAGGTAAATGTAGTCCAGCTAATTCACCTACTGGCATGTTTCTATTACTGAGAAGGTACACAGACCAATATTTATATCGATATATCGTCCCACCTCTATACAGGACGCGTCCTGAGGGTGGAGAAACGTTAGAAGGTTAGACGAGATGAAAGCGACCCGCCGTTCGCTCGCCGCTCGTGTTCATTAGCTTCGATTATGGCGGGGCAGAGCCGGGGAGGATTCTGGGTAATGTGAGAGTGTAATTGAGAGTGTATAGTGTACGTTAGATGGAAGAACGCTACATTAACTATCTGATCCATTTCAGCACTTATACACTGTTTACTCAGTAAAGCGCTCGGGCGCAAACACTCACCGCCGCGTATTAGCGACCGGCTACGACGGCTCACATGCTAAATTTGCTCACCGGCGGCCCGACGCATCCGTCATGAATCCATTTCCAGTGAATTCGGCTCCCTGGTGGATGTTAAAGAGCTTTACTACAGATCCAGCCGTGTTCTGCTGTAGTCTCCAATCAGCCCCGGGCGCTGTGGTTACGCTGCACCACCACGCCGCTAACGCTTCATCTATTTAGCTTTAGCTGCTTTGTTTAGCACCTTGTTTCTCCCCCATGGCTGTAAGTATGTGGACGCTTCATTATGAGTTTGGGTCTCTAATGTTCCTCTGTTTGAGGCTGGAATGGCGTCACCAAATATTCAGTCTGTGTCACATTATTAAAGCCAGGCTGTTCCGATTCATCCCAAATCTGGACAGTAGCGTTAAGATCAGCTCTGAGCTCCTTTCTAACAACCTTGTCCAACCGAGGATTTATGCACCTTGCTTCATACACAGGAACGCGTGCAAAACTGAACAACAAAAGGCCTTCCCTAATTCATTTATTAATTTATTTTATTATATTATTTATTAATGATATTTTATATTTTTATTTATTTATTTATATATTGTATTTTATCTTATTTATTTGTGATTTTATATTTTTATTTATTTATTTCTTGTATTTTATATTATTTATTTATGTGATTTTGTATTATTTATTTATTTCTTGTATTTTATATTATTTATTTGTTATTTTATTTATTTATTTCTTGTATTTTATATTATTTATTTATGTTATTTTATATTTTTATTTATGTATTGTACTGTAGTTTGTTATTTATTTATAATTTTATTTTTATATTATTTTATTGTATTTTATATTATTTATTTATGTTATTTTACTTTTTATTTATTTATTTATTGTATTTTACTTTTTTTATTTACTGTATTTTATATTATTATTTATTTATTTTATTTGTTATTTAATATTTGTTATTTGATTATTGTATTTTGATATTATTTATTTATTTATTCATTATTTATTTTTTTTGTTTTTTATATTATTTATGTTATTTTATATTTTTATTTATTGTATTTTATATTATTTGTTTTTATTTATTAATTTATTTATTGTATTTTATATCATGTGTTTTTATATTTATTATGTATTTATGTTAGTTTGTATTATTTATTTATTTTTTAGTATGTATGCAATTTTATATTATTTTTTATTTATTTTAAGTATTTTTTATTTATTGTTTTTTATAGTATTATTTATTCATTTGTTGTTTTTTATATTATTTATTATTTTTTGCTCTTTTGCTGCTCACACACTCTTATTGTCTGCAGCCCGTCTGTAGCTCGCAGCAGGAACTCAGTGTGTGTGTGTGTGTGTGTGTGTGAGAGAGTGTGTGTGTGTGTGTGTGTGTGTGTGTGAGTGTGTGTGTGTGTGTGTGTGTGAGAGTGTGTGTGTGTGAGTGTGTGTGTGAGTGTGTGTGTGTGTGTGTGTGTGTGTGTGTGTGAGTGTGTGAGTGTGTGTGAGTGTGTGTGTGTCTGTGTGAGTGTGTGTGTGTGTGTGTGTGTGTGAGTGTGTGAGTGTGAGTGTGTGTGTGTGTGTGTGTGTGTGAGTGTGTGTGAGTGTGTGTGTGTGTGTGTGTGAGTGTGTGTGAGTGTGTGTGTGTGTGTGTGAGTGTGTGTGTGTGTGTGTGAGTGTGTGTGTGTGAGTGTGTGTGTGAGTGTGTGTGTGTGTGTGTGTGTGAGTGTGTGTGTGTGAGTGTGTGTGTGAGTGTGTGTGAGTGTGTGTGTGTGTGAGTGTGTGTGTGTGAGTGTGTGTGAGTGTGTGTGTGTGAGTGTGTGTGTGAGTGTGTGTGAGTGTGTGTGTGCGCTGCATCAGTATCAATCCGCCACACTAAGCACATTCACTTCACAAACAGAAACGCGACGATACGGCGGCGTCCCGAACGCTACAGAGACACAGGGGCTCGGTGGGTAGCACTGACACCTTACAGCCAGAAGGTTCTGGGTTCGATTCCCAGGTTGAGCGGTCTGTGTGGGTTTCCTTCCGCAGTCCAAAGACGTGCAGATACTAAATCCAACCCTGAATTCACCCGAGCACCCTGGATCGGCCTCGAACATCCTAAACTCCTCATTACTGCTGCATTAGCGACCTCTGCTGGCCGGTGGAGGCGCCGCACTGCGCCGGTGACTCTCCGTGCGCTGTACTGATTCCAGAAAACTCTATTTTTTGTAGAATTACGTCTCCACAAACACCTAAACAGTCTCGCGGCATTAATTAGCGCCGACATGACGAGCTTCACGAGGAACAGTGAGATCACAACATGCTAATCAAAAGCTGCAAGCCAGCCTCGGCGCACCAGCGCTAATGATCACACACTGAATAATTCTTTTTTTCTGTTTTTGTTATTGTTGCTGTTGTCCAGTCTCCGGCTCTGATCTCATGTGAGCCGCCGTTATTGATGTTGTTGTTATTGTTGTTGTTATTGTTGTTATCGTTGTTGTTCTCCTCCAGTCTCCAGCTCTGATCTCATCTGGCGACCGGTATTGATGTTGTTGTGGTTATTATTGTTGTTGCTGTTATTGTTGTTGTTATTGTTGTTGCTGTTATTGTTGTTGTTATTTATGTTGTTATTGTTATCGTTGTTGTTATTGATGTTGTTGTTATCGTTGTTGTTGTTATCATTTTTGTTGTTGCTATTATTGTTGTTGTTCTCCTCCAGCCTCCGGCTCTGATCTCATCCGGCAGCCGTTATTGATTTTTGCGTTTCCAGATTTGCCTGCAGAACCTTAATGGACGATCAGACTGAAGCTCCTCACTCATTCACTGCTGCAGGAGGATCTATAATCAATCTCATCTGCAGAGACTCTCTCTGTTACTCTCCAACCGTCCGGACCGCGCCTGATCATTCAAAGCTCCGAACTTGGAATCGTCATCACGAGGGGAATCGGCAGGAGGTGGCGCAGAAGTGTTTGAGATTCTGGAGGTCTCCTGACGTTTGACTGGAAACTGCCCCAGTGTTACTGTGCTTTAAGAATTCGCCGCTGGATGTGGTAAAGAAGTCGGGCGCTAGTCTGTGCACATCTTCAGCCAGCTTAGAGGTGGTATGAGGGCCAGAGCACCAATCCATTCATGAGCTTCAGACATCCCAGCTCAGACATAGTCAATCGAGTCTGTAGACGCCTGGTCGGCTGATAGCAGGATCTCTGCAGTGGTGAGCTAGAGTAACAGCGTTAAAAACTTTGCTAAATGCTAATTAACGTAAATAAACATGGAAGCATCAAGTCAGGACGCAGGGCTGCGATTAATAAACGCCTCCTGACTGGGTCTCATTTTTCCAAACGCGCTCCGAGGAACAGAGCATTCAGGAGGGGGGAGGTTTTAGACCGAGGTCACGTGACATCTAGATCAATCTGTAAGCGCCGCTCGGACGGAGATGATGCGAATCCCGGCAGATAAAGCAGACGTGGACGTGAAGCTCCCTGAAGCACCGGAGCTGTGCGGTCAGCATGGTTAAAGCGTAACGACCCGTTAACGACGCGTACGGCCTGACGGATCGCTGTGCAGCAGATCGCGGCCCCTTGGCGAGCATCGTTCTTCAGCGCAGCAGCGAGTTCCTCCGCCCAAGCT
Source organism: Trichomycterus rosablanca (assembly GCF_030014385.1). Taxonomy (NCBI): domain Eukaryota; kingdom Metazoa; phylum Chordata; class Actinopteri; order Siluriformes; family Trichomycteridae; genus Trichomycterus; species Trichomycterus rosablanca. The sequence goes on along the minus strand of NC_086000.1, from coordinate 639,205 downwards.
CCACACTCGTCGGGTCTTCTGAGAGCGTGATGGATTTATTTCAGCACTTCTGAGCTTCGACTCGAAATAAAGGGCAAAATAAAAGGTTGTTGGTTCGTAGCTCGTACATCCTTCAGCTTGTGAGCCAGAGATCATTTAAAGTCGACATTTAGGGGACAGTTTCATCCAAAGCGACTTACAGTAACGTGACAGTATGTTATCTAAGCAATTGAGGGTTAAGGGCCTTGCTCAGGGGCCCAACAGTGGCAATCTGACAGTGGTGGGACTTGAACCAGCAACCTTTTGATTACTAGTCCAGTACCTTGACTGCTAGGCTACAACTGCCCTACTTCTGGGGTATTTAGTGGACGCACGTATTCAAAGTCACTTACAATGACTGAGCAACTATGGCTAGAGCAATTGAGTGTTAAGGGCCTCGCTCAGGGGCCCAACAGTAGTGAGTCCAACTGTGGTGAGGCTTGAATTGGCAACCTTCTGATTCCTAGTAGAGTTCTTTAACCACAGTTACATCAGTCTGATCTTTTCAGCTAAAACAGCCGCCCGTTCAGAGCATTCAAAAGACAACAGCATTTGTTGATGTCAGTGTTCCGATTCATCCCAGAGCTGTCGAGTGGCTCTGAGCTCAGGGCTCTGTGCAGGACGCTGGAGTTTTCTGGTCTTAGCGGCAGGTATGATGATCATGACCGTCCCTGGGTACTGATGATGAACGACGCGCGTTGTCCACCCATAGATGAAGCGCTAGCATGTTTTACGAGGGCACCGCGAGCACATCAGGTCGTACATCCAAACGACCCGCGGTCGGCGGCGTCTATAAAACGCGACTCGTAAATACGAGTCAAAAATATAGATCGTAATAAAGATTTGTTGAGCCAATAAGCTCGCAGACGGTAAACGTAGCGTTTAAGCAGCGAGGAAACGTGATTACAGAGGCGCTTTCATCGGTGGCGGGTCGGTCTCCAATACACTTAGCATCGATATATATTTATGGTCAGAAGTATGTGGACACCCCTCCTAAACATTGAATGTAGTTGTTTCTGGTGCATCCTTTGCTACCGAGTGTTTAAAAGTAATATAAGGTGAATGATTAGCTTTTAACATTGTAGCAACAGTTTGGGGAAGTCCCCTTTCTCTTTTAGCATGATCAGCAACGTCTGTAGTCTGTAACACTTAAAAATACTAATGTCTGAGTTCAAAGCTAGTGAGAGGAATATGTTTATTTATCATATTCACATGTGTCCCAATATACACAGATCAGCCATAACATTAAAACCTCCTTGTTTCTTCACTCACTGTCCATTTTATCAGCTCCACTTACCATATAGAAGCACTTTGTAGTTCTACAATTACTGACTGTAGTCCATCTGTTTCTCTACATGCTTTGTCAGGACCCCCACAGAGCAGGTATTATTTAGGTGGTGGATCATTCTCAGCACTGCAGTGACCCTGACATGGTGGTGGTGTGTTAGTGTGTGTTGTGCTGGTATGAGTGGATCAGACACAGCAGCGCTGCTGGAATTTTTAAACACCTCACTGTCACTGCTGGACTGAGAATAGTCCACCGACCAAAAACATCCGGCCAACAGCGCCCCGTGGGCAGCGTCCTGTGAGCACTGATGAAGGTCTAGAAGATGAGCGACTCAAACAGCAGCAATAGATGAGCGATCGTCTCTGACTTTACATCTACAAGGTGGACCGACTAGGTAGGAGTGTCTAATAGAGTGGACAGTGAGTGGACACAGTATTTAAAAACTCCAGCAGCGCTGCTGTGTCTGATCCACTCATACCAGCACAACACACACTAACACACCACCACCATGTCAGTGTCACTGCAGTGCTGAGAATCATCCACCACCTAAATAATACCTGCTCTGTGGGGGTCCTGTGGAGGTCCTGACCATTGAAGAACAGCATGAAAGGGGGTAACAAAGCATGCAGAGAAACAGATGGACTACAGTCAGTAATTGTAGAACTACAAAGTGCTTCTATATGGTAAGTGGAGCTGATAAAATGGACAGTGAGTGTAGAAACAAGGAGGTGGTTTTAATGTTATAGCTGATCGGTGTATATAGATAGATGGATAGATACACAGTATATAAAATACTTATTTATTATTTACAGTTTGTTTATGTTTCAGAGTGAAATGAAGCCATTTAACATAAAGGTTTTATCATTGTAATGTAATATTTAACAGTGCAAAAAGGTGGGACAAGAATTTCTTAATTTCTTTCATCTTTAATCTTATTTTTATTTCCTAAACTGAAAAATAAACGAACTTTTTAAAATTTAGTTTAAGTTTTTAACATTTAAAAGCGCCAAAGTTTGTGAGAAATTCCTGTCAGACAGAAGAAGCGAACAAACACCCAGCTGTATTGCATCACGTGACCCGAATACCGCACGCTGATTTGCTGAGCGGATTTATCGTGCTACATTCAAGAGCAGCCTTGGTGTTTGAACGTTTTCCGCTGCAAAATGTCAACTTATAATAAATTTATAAGCGACAATAACAGCTTTTGTGACGCATTTGGGTTGAGAATGTGATTTATGTTTAAGATGAACTCATGACTGTTCGTTTTTAAATTATTATATCTATCAAGTTTTGCAAATCAAGTCTACAAAACAAACAAAAAAACAGTAATTTCTGTATTTTAAATGCTAGTCACAAACATTAGAAAACTATTGTCCACAAGATCTCTAACTGCTGGAGCAGCTTGTTTGTTTACACATGTTCTCTTATAAAATGATGTTATTCACTGTGTGGCGGGTTGGTGTAGAGAATTGACTAAACATTTCTGAGCTACTGGGACCCTCAGCTCAGTTTTTCTCATCCTTTGGTTGCCTTCACAAGTCTGACAAAACTGAAGCTTCAAACTAAAGAAAATCAATAAAAATCCCATAAATACAGAAAATAAGATACACTATATGGTCAAAAGTATTAGGACACCCCTTCTGAGTACTGAATTCACATGTTTTGAACACAACATTTGCTAATAAGTGTAGTAAGACAATGATATAAAGGAAACAACACAAGTGATGGTGTTGGAGATACTACAGAGGCTTTATAGCACCACAAAGTTCCCGGTCCACATCTGTGCACCACACACTGGTTTCGACTCTCTGTAGTGCTCCACAAAGCCCACGTGAAGTTATAAATATCTACCACGGCTTCCTTCACTTAGCACTCTGTGCTGCCGTGTGGGAGAGAAACACAAACGGCAGTAACGACCAGCATGAACTCCACCATCGTTCCTGGTCCTGATGTGACTGGAGCATAAACACTCCTACAGAAACAGCAAAACAGACTGCAACATCTACACAGAAA